>NC_081555.1:22374642-22674642 GCF_963082655.1 Stomoxys calcitrans | reverse complement strand
AGGTGCCATAGGCCATCGCACCAATCGGGCCACCATCAATTCGTCCAATATCCTCTCATCGGCGTCGGTGGCCGAACATGTTGAGAATATACCACCACAACAACAACCGCCAACCACTGGTATTGTACGCTCTCGAACCACAAATAATGCCTCACGTTTAGCCTCGGCCACCGGTAGTGGCGGTGGTTTGACCACTAACACCTCCAGCATTGGTAACACCTCCTCTTATGCTGGTGCCGGCTCAAACTCAGTGGCCGCTGCCGGTAATGCCCGCCGTTCCTATGTGGTCAAAGAGGTGGAACGTCTCAAGGAGAATCGTGAGAAACGCAGAGCCCGACAAGCAGAAATTAAAGAGGAAAAAAATGCCCTTATGAATCAGGATCCAGGTAATCCCAATTGGGAGACAGCACAAATGATACGTGAATATCAATCCACATTAGAATTCAATCCTTTAATCGATGGCCAAGCTGTCGAAGATCATCAAATCACTGTGTGTGTGCGTAAAAGGCCATTGTCGCGCAAAGAAATCAACCGCAAAGAAATTGATGTTATCTCAGTGCCGCGCAAGGATACATTGATTGTGCATGAGCCGCGTAACAAAGTGGATCTCACCAAATTCTTGGAGAATCATAAATTTCGTTTTGACTATGCCTTCGATGATCGTTGTGACAATGCCATGGTTTACAAGTAAGTAATGTGTAGAGATCTATACAAAAACACTAACCACTATATTCTATTTAAATTATATTGTCTATAAGTAGCAGGGTAGATGTCTTACAGACATATCATAGTCATATATCAAGCCAACTTATTTCTCTTATATAGCCATAGAAAAACCAAGCCATTATCCACCTCATCATTTACTAAATATAAAGTGATGTCATGGACTATCTATAGTGCATGCCTTTTTGTCACATACCTAAGGCTATATATGGCAATGAACAATGACTTTTTGTTTTTACTATTTAGAAACACTGTCATACGTAGAGATATGCATATTTTTTTTTTAGCCAAGAGTTGTCCCGTTTGAACCCGGAAAATAAAAAGTAGTTCTTGGTATGAAAGATGACTCCCGTTAGTTTTTTTATGGAATATTCGTGGAAAAATTTGTTATTTGTTAGTGTTACTATTTGGCCTCATGTGGCCATCAGAAGATAAAAATCCTTCCTATGCGAGGCACAATTATATGCTGTATATATAATTGCTGTATTTATTGGGTCGTTATCTTATCTTATGGATAGATTTATGACCAACGCCTAGAGACGTCAGGGATCTTCATGATCTAGGGCTGTGGTGAGCACACTAAGTTATGTGTATGTGTAATAGGCCACCAATGACCTATAGCGAGAGATTAAGTGCCTCAAACAAGAACTCCTAGATCAGTGAAGGGCAAATAGAAACACTAGGTGTTTCTATTTTGTACGTAAATAAGAACAAAAGCCCAGAAATTGGAAATAATGGGTGCATACATATGTATGTTAGTGTGCTACTATAAGTATCGTAGCACGCCGGCAAAAAAGGAATATGGTAGCGCAAACAATGCACAACTAACAAGTAAAAACCGTATTTGGAGACTATCCGCCGTCTTTGCACCTGAAAAAGCTAACCCCCGCAATCCAGAGTAATTCTGGTTCACGTAGCTGTCTTAATTGTGTATGGGCTAGGACGGATGAAAACGTATGCCTCGCTTGTAACCTGGGACCAAACGACACACCTAACCTGTTTGTCTGCCCAGCCAAGCCTTTTCGACTTACTACCAGTTCACTGTGGATGTGTCCCATCCAAGAGGCAAAGTTCATTGATATGGATATTTAACAGAACACAGCAAGCAAATTAAGTATAAAGATTAAGTATAAAGATCCCCGTCAAGCTCCATAGGTGAGCAAGCTCGTTCCGGTCCATAGCACCGATCGACGCGGGAAAGATTGGTTATTTAAAGGCGCCAATAACATGCCTTGTCATATTGAGTATCATAGGCACTCAGTATTCAAGCAAGAGCTTGAATCTTCTTATTGAGACTCTTCACCCAATATCGCTGATTGTCCGTGAATGCAGTTGGAGCATCGCCTTATCCACAACCTGTGGATGCGCCCGGTAGCTCTCTGCAGAGATTATCCTAATCACAATGAACATCCTTGTGGGGCTCATAGTCCCGTGCCGGAAACATTTCTCTTTAATCGATCTTGCCACATTCATTTCTTATATTACCCTTGATTAAGATTCGCGGGCTTTGGCATCTAGTACTGAAGGTATGTACATGCCAATGTCGAGTCTAGCTTATGTTAGGATGAAGACAAATTCAATATCAAGCCGCTTCTCTTGAAGATCTCAGGTTGGAAGGTTAGCCTAGGTTGTATGGTACGAGTCCAACAAACTCTTTCACTAGCCGCTTCTTTTGGAAATCTTAAGTACATTGTGTTGGCCCTAGAGGAAAACGAGAAAGAATTTTGGGAGTTTTCTTCGTTGATATTATCACTTTTTGTACCTTTTACTTCTACTAATTCAATGTCGAATACCTGACTCCGAAGTAAAGATCTCTCAAACCTTGCCAGCATAAGTAAGGGCAACCCATCACTGAAAAAGGATTTGGATGCTCTCGCCAAGTATTGAACTCTTGAGCATGCACTGCACTTAATTAAGATGTAAAATTAAAATATCATTTTTCAAACCCGCTAAAAATTATAAGAAAACTTATTGCCCAAAATGTCGGTAGTACAAGAGGTACAAGAAGTATAATTCTACAGCATAATCTATAGATTTTCAAAATAAATATTTATTCTTCATAGCGCCCCACACACTAGTAGCAAAATCTTATATTTACCTCAAGCCTCCCAACATCCAACACAATCCTAAAATTAGTTCTATCGTTTTAAATGATTTCTTTGAAAATGATTCATATTTTGGGGCTAACGTATCTTTATGTGAAATCAAGTATGTGTTGCCGCAGCAAAACAAGAAGTGCGAGTATTCTTCTCTGGGATTGGTGACTCATATTCATTAGGCGAAATTATTTTTATCTCTTGAGTTGGAATACCTAATCTTTTGGGGGGTTAATGCGCTATTTCCAGTCTTAAAAAATGTGCATACGGGGCGTTATTATATAATTTTCTTGTTGTGAATACTTCATAATTTTTTTTTAAACTTGAGTTTTGAGTTTTTTTTTTGTGTTATAGGCAGCAAAGAAAATGATTAAATAGAGCGCTTTTAGAAAATAATATATGGAAAACTGTAAGACGGAAGAATTACATAAAAGGAAACGTTTATTATACCCATCGTCATAAGATGGGGTTTAAACTTACCTTGTCATTCAGTTTGTAACACCTCAAAATATTGATTTGCGACCCATAATGTATATATATTCTTGATCGTCTTGGTGTACTAAGTTGATCTAACCATATCAATCAAGACAACAGTCGAACGCGTAAAGTTATCCGCTTTGCAGAGATACTTCTTATTGATGTAGGTTGCTGGGGATTTCAAATGGATCAAAACGATTCAGTTCTTTGACTTGACTTCTTGAGCTTCAACAAGACATAATCGTTATCCGATTTGGCTGAAATGTTTCACATAGTGTTCGGTTACTAATTCCAATTTCAAGGATGGCGAATGGGCCATGTCGGTTCAGATTTGGAAATAACTTCCCTATGTAGTGGTTCTTAGATTTAACTCCCTGAGCTCTTACAAGAAGCAAAGCTACTCATTTGGGGACATAGTTTTCTACGAACACATTTTGTAGAAATGGTGCTAAGTCGTATGTTGTTGTTGTTGTTGTTGTAGCAGTGTGTTATACACTGAGGCGGCAGCCCTTGCCGATGAAGAACTCCATCGGGTCAATCCGGTACGTACAACCGGCTGCCATGGGATTATAAGTTGTATGTGTAAAATAGTAGCGACATGTTGCTGCGTCGATATAAATTCACTTTAATTAATTGCAAATATTATTAAATGCTCACCAACTGGGGCACAAATAACTCTGGTTCATTGCAGTTGCTTTGTTGTGTATTAGGTGTAAAGAAAACTCCTATTATTTAAATTCGAAGTCGACTTTTCCGGCAAACCAGAGTAGTTCTGTCTCAATTACGATCCGCCAGATGCAGCCGATGCAGCAGACCCCTCGTCTCAGACCCAGATCCCTCTGGGACACTCAACAGAATCAAGCAGAAAGATATACCACAACACATTGCTACAACAAAAAAACAGGCTTTTACGATCGTTGACACTATCAACTTTGTTTCATTATCATGCAGGCCCCATGGTGCAGAGGTTAGCATGACCGCCTATGCCGCTGAATGTCCGGGTTCTAATACTATGCCATGTAAACATGGCAGCCATGTAAAAACCCAAAAGAGGCGTCGCACGCCGTTCGAGCTCGGCTATAAAAAATTGTCTTCCTATCATTGAGCTTAAGCATCCAGCAAGATGTTAAAGAAATCACAAGATAAACTGTCCTTCTGTCTAAAACTCTTTTGGTCGTATCGAACGGTTCGAGGAACGTATGTCACCCAGCGTCATCCTTCATAGACGTATCAATTTTGCAAGGATACAAAATTTAGATATGCCTTTAAATTTCTTTAGACGTATGGGTTATCGGAGTCATCTTTGTATATCATAAGTGTCGGTCTGTTGTTTCTCTTGTGTCTTTTCTTGGATTTGCCACAGTGTGAATATCTGGTCTATGGTGGAGTATTGCAAGCTCAAATCTGTCCACGAACATTTCAATTAGTTCTGTCTGTTTCAAGTTTAAGCTTGGTGTTAAGGAACCTCCTTCTACATAGCCGATTTTGAACGGCGTACCGCAGGCCGAAACCTTTTTGAGGACAACTTTTTACATGGCCAGACCAACATGTCGCCTCTTTTATTAAATATTTAGTTCAGATTTTAAGACAGAAACTTTTTTTCAAATTCTAAGCACACTGTTACGGGTTTCCCTTCTTTTTGTGCCTGCAGGAGAATTTTTCCGCACTAAAGTCCTCCTAAGCTACTAAAGCATAATGTTGGCTTATAATCATGATATTTGAGTTTGAGTGACTTAATCCTTTCAATGACTCAATAAACCTATCGGATAGCTATTATCTGTAAAAATTTACCACCCCCATAGCAAATGTTTTAGGCAATCATGAACTTGGCAAGTATTACTTAAAGCCGGCTTAATTACAAAGAATTCTCAAAAGAATATACAAGAATACCCATGGAATAATAATAACCCATGCCTTTCCTTTTTGGGACTGTGTACAACACAAGTTGTTGTCACTAACGTTTGTTATACACATAGAAACAGCTGATGGTGTTTTTCGTACGTTAAGTTTCAAATATTCTATGCGACACCTTCCAACAACAAAATTTTGTTTTGTTTCCTACTTTATGTTATTTCTTTTACATATTTAGCAATGCCATTCATAACGTTTAACAAGACAACACTGCTGACTAGCTGCTCTGGCAATGGTGGTGAGTGGATAGAGAGTCAGACGGTTGTTTAGTTGGTTGGTTGGTCTGACGTTCGTCCGACGATCGGTCTATATTTTATATTTGTTGTCGCTATTGCCGTTGTCTTCGTCACTTGAAAAGATTAGTCATCCAATCAACGGCCTTTTTCTTAGTACTCCACACATTCTCTCCATATACTTCTTCTGCGGCGTTTGGTTTTGGGCTGTTGCTCTTTGCTTGCTCCCCACACACGAACGCTGAGTTTTAGATATTCACACGACAGCAATAGCATAGCAGCAGACAGCAGACAGCAGATCTTGGCATTTCAGTCAGCCTTCCTACTTTTTTTTTTGCTTGCTCTTTGCGAATCTTTGTTTAAATTTTATAGAGCTCAAGATGTGTTTTTTTTTTGTTTTGTTATTGTTGGCGCTTTATTGTGTGATCTGGCCTGCTCTGCTCAATTCTGCACAACAAACAGAGTCCCATGCAGAGGTAACAGAAAGCTAAAAGACATATTGCATTAACAATAATTTGCTGTTGAAATGTCTGTCTTTTTTGAGTAAATACAAATAAATATAGCGCTCAAGAGAAATGCAAAAGAACTTAAAGATTCTTTGAACTCTGAATTGACAGAGTCGACGTATTTCTTAATTCAAAACCATACCTAACGTCACATATGTATATCTCAAAGAGATTTCTGCACATTTCAATATTCAGTTGTTTTAGTTGGGTCGGGCAGAGGAGTTTACAGATCTAGTTTGAAGTACTTAGACATTTCGATGGATTGGAATGCTGAGCTGATTCCTCCATGTAAAGGCCCAAGATCGACGCCAGACAGATGTCGAATAATTGGGAACTGTGAACTCTCCAAAATTATCATGTGACCCAACGCAAACTTAAAAAAGGTCTTGTTCCACAAGCTGATAGCCTGAAGGTTTCAAACTACAATTGAAGCTATCATGATGTTGAGGTAGATCAAAGGAAGGAATTTCATTTTGGGTACTTGTCTGAATTGGCACATGTAACCAGAACGCAATGACTAAGTTAGTATACACCCATCCTATGGTGATGGACACAAAAAAACGGCTTAAGTCCTTTTACATTTTATTATTATATTATTTTATATGAATATTTATCGCATACGTACATACATACATATGTACGATACCTTTATTGCAAAGCTGACTATGACAAAGCATCTGTTGTCTGTGGCTTGAAGATGCAATCGATGAGTGTTTCATTTCAATTCACTGTCGTTGATCTTCTTTCACTTGTATTTCCTTTAAATTGAAGCTATACCAAAGGCTTTGTTGCTGTGTTGTTGGCTGGCTATTGATTTATTTATTTTTTTGCTTATTTCCTAAAATCATGAATTTTAATCTGCGTTAGCTGCCGTTTTTATTGTTATTGTGGGACTATGAAATTGATTTCCTTATGCAAAATTACATCAAACTTAAATCAATTTTATGATTTGCTGGTGTTATTGTTGGTCGTTTCGTTGCCTTTAAAATTACAAAAATTATGTGTGGGGTTAACAAAACTGCGTTTATTGGCCGCAACCAATTCCTTAATTGTCGTTATGAACTTGCAAGAAAAATTCTCATTTCCCTTTTTCGGAAAAGAGACTTTTGAATGATGACAGGGTTATTCATCTCTTCGCAATGAAAATGAAATTAAAATCATTGAAGAAGATTTATGGAAAGGTAATTTAAAATGTCTTTAGTTAGTGGAAGGTTAGATTTAAGTGGCAGTCTGCCATCAGACTCACTTAGACGTTTTTATCCATTGTGATACCACAGGAACAGAAGAAGAAAGACACCTTCTAGTTCCTTCCTTTAAAATATCCAGATTACTTATAAAAGTCCAACAACTTGCGAATGTTCACATCCGCTAAATAAGACAGGTTCTCAAAGAAATAAGAATCTAAAGTTGAACTCCTTCAGACTGCCAGTGCGGGATACACACAAAGAAGGTGTTTTATAGTCTCTTCTTCTTCGATGTCCTCACAGCTTTCAGCATGTTTTCCGATTAGACAGTGACCTGTCATGATGGACACAATGACTGAGACATCTGTTCTTGTCAGTGACAGCAAAGCGGTAGATCTCTTCAAGTCTAGATTAGGTCACATAGTTTTGGAATGCTCACAGCCCCCTATTTGTGACCATCTATCATTCGTTGTCCTTCGGGCCTGGTCCTGAAAACTTAGCTTACATGTCGCTAGAGGCATAGCCACAGATTCAAGTTTCGCTGGAATGTGTAAGGTAGTTCCTAGTCTCGCAAGCTCGTGGGCTTTACAATTCCCTGGAATATCTCTGGCCCGGCACCCAGAAAAGGTGAATTTTGAACTGTTCAGCCGACAATCGATGGCGGTTTTTGTGGCGAAAGATAGATTCAGGACACCGTAGCGGTCCGATCTCTAAGATAGAAATGGAGTAGGGGCGGACGCTCTACATTATACAGTCCATCGTAGACCTTTGTACTTGTAACGTAAGTTCCTTCTCGATGAAGTTAGTCCAACATGCATAGATCTGTGGTTGCCGCGAGAAGGACCCTATACCGTAGTGAAAGGTCGTCTTGAGGAATAAGGCCGGAGAGACAAACTGGCTTTTTCTCGACCCTCGCTGATGGTCGAACTGGAGCAGATGTATTTACGGAGATGTATTTCCTAGGAGTTAGGGAGATGTATTTTTTAGGAGTTAGAGATTCTGATAGACTTCTAGCTGTAGTGTTTTCTTTGCAGTTTTGAGTGTTCTTCAGAGTATTTAGAGGCAGAATCGACAGAGGGTGAAGAAGACTCTTGTTTGGGTCGTTTAACGCGAATCACTTTTTGGTTAATTTTAAAGACTTTTCATGACTAATTTTTTTTTTTGGATATAAACTATTCCAGATGACAAACGACCACTTTTTTGAAAGACGCATTTCTCATACAAGAAAATTTACTTCATAATATCAAACCATTGCAATTTTATTAGTTAAAATACTGTATAATACTCCATAAAAAATTTTCGTTGCCATATGGCAACACCAGGTTGATCCTGGTTAAAATCGGATCGAATTGTAATGGGAAAATGCCGAGGGCTGCTCCTATGTGGATTGCAGAGTGGTCGCAGAGTGGTCGAAGAGAAAAGCTTTACTAATCTTGGCACTGAGGATGCAAGACCCTCAGGCTACTGAAGTTTTCTAATCATTGCATAGAAATGATGCTGCTTTAGACGAGATAGGAGTGGCATTGATATACTGTTTTGCAAAGATATTGAATGTTGAATTTGGAGAAGCTTCAAAATTATCCTTTTCCCTTGAATGTTTATGAGTTGGATACAAGAATTGATGGCACATGCAGAAGTTTACGTTTCGTAAAAAATACCAACATACTTTTAAAGATCGGTCAGCCACTTTGATATTGCCAATTTTCTTTGTAGTTTTCTTAAAATGATCAATGACATACATTTTTGTTTATTTTTCAATAATTAATCATAATATAATTTAACAAATATTTTTTTAAGTTTTAGCCCTCTTTTATTTTTTATTAACAGTTTTCGTAGGTATACGTGGCTTAATTGGTTTATTATTCAAATGTATTTGTTTTTCATTACAAACTTAAGCACTTTCCCATAAACATCTCTTTAAGAAATAAAGGGAAATGGAGATAAATTCTTTAATTCTGTATCTACATTTTATGATTTTGTTACTCTTCCAACCATTTCTCAGTATTTGATCAAAAAAAGTTTTTACTTAAACAGCTGATGATTATTAATGAAAACTCCTTATCATTTGCTTTTGATTGACCAAACACTATAGATAACACCCAAAAATGTGTCACTCAATTGGGTTATACTGCAGTTTTGGGTTCTCTCCTTTTTTCAAATATCCCAGATATTGATATGAATGATTTCATTTCCCGTTTATTTTTGGGGGGTTTTCTGGGAATCATTGCTTATTAATAATAATGACCATAATGACTTGTTATGATTGCCAGGCTGTTTTCTCAAGAATGGTGGGTATTGGTAAGCATGTTTTGCACTTTATGAGGTGTTGGTAACATTTCCAAAACCTACATCACTTAACACCATTAGCATTTATCCACCAAACACACATAGCTTTTAAGAAAGGGAAGACTTATTGTCCCATACTGGCAAAATAACAACGCCTGGGTTTTTCTGTTAATTTTCATTTTCTTTTTGTGTTTGTGTGTGTGTGTGCGCTTGAAAGGGAAGCTCTAGCTTAATTTAAACAGTATCTAATCGACTCTTCCCCCTTGTAGAACATACAATAGGTCATTCATTTATCGTTGGCGTTGAATGAACACCGCTGTGCTATAGTTTTGATTTGTTTCAATTTGTCGAGTGATATGGTTGATGATGATAATACATAGTAATCCAAACCCCCCCAAAGTAAAGCGACCTTGCGTGTGCTGTAATTCTCCACTCCGTTTTCTGTTTTTTATTTTTTTTTATTTTCAAGTTTTGTTTTTGTTGCCATTGTTTTTACGCTCTATCTTTACAGTTGACATATGGTCTGGGCAGCGGCCTTTGTTTTCTTTCTTTGAGTAATCAATGGAAAATGCGTTGGAACGTGTTTAAGAAAGAAAGCATTATATGCAGTGCGTGTGTTTGTTTGTAACATCTGCCTTTGAGCCTTGCAAAGTGAAAATGCTTCCTACTTTTTCTTCACGATATTTACTTGTGGTCGAAAAGATTGTAAGAGACCTAATCTTGATATTTGTATAAACATATATATTAAAAGGCTGTAGATTACTTATCACCGATTTGACAACCCAACACCAAGAATGGTTGATGTACTAATAATTTTATACATCGGTTTTAGTCCCCATGACATATTTTTGTGTGTATATTTTTAATCAATTAGGATGGACACGACTAGGCGTCAGGGTGGGTCAAATGCAGTCACCAGGCGTTTGTAACAATCATAATCTACGATACATTTTAAGAAGTTTTACAATACATCATGGGTTCAGAATCAAAAGCAAGCATCCGATTTTTAATGCTAGGCAATCTTTCAAGTTTGTAGTTGAAAACCTGTAGGTTTCTTTGGCAAGATTTCTTAGAATTTGTCGTTAATTAACATTTTAAAAAATCAAAAAATTTTAAATATACCAACGTGTATATACCTATTAAGATCCATGCTTGTGTAGGTTTGGTACGGTTGACGGATAACGGATGACACTTAGCCCACCAAAAGGGCCAAATGTCACTTTGGGAGAGTCCTTCCTACCTCGTGCGCCGCCAGAGGGTCCCAGAGTCGTTGCAATGTTCTACATATTATCCCCGTCTTATGTATCCTATTCAGCCCTGAATCTTTTGTGGGTTTTATTCCGAAGCTACCTTCAGAAATCGTCCTAGATCTAAACACATTTGATGTTGTTCTTGTAACTAGAAGTGTGCACGTGAGTCGTGAGAAGTCACGTGATTCGTGAGTTAGATCCAAATCTAATCACGTAATCGTGCGTGATTGAATTAATATTCTTCGTGCGTGAGAGTGAATCACGACTCACGAGAAAATCACGAACCACGATTTAGGGTTAGTATTCCTTTATGCTTTCGGAAAAGTCGCTAAAATTTGTAGTTTTTTCGCGAGCGAAATTTGACAGAAATTAAATGTTGTTGTTACCATACCAAATCACGTTTTTTATCTGCACTTAATGTTTTATATTTATTTATTTGCTCAAATCTAATCACGTAATCGTGCGTGATTGAATTAATATTCTTAGTGCGTGAGAGTGAATCACGACTCACGAGAAAATCACGAACCACGACTTAGGGTTAGTATTCTTGTATGCTTTCGGAAAAGTCGCTAAAATTTGTAGTTTTTTCGCGAGCGAAATTTGACAACAATTAAATGTTGTTGTTGCCATACCAAATCACGTTTTTTTTTATCTGCACTTAATGTTTTATTTATTTATTTGCTCAAATATAAGCCAAGCCCTTAGACCTTATTTGAATAGTTGACTTCATTTAAGTTAAAATGTTATAAAAAAATTTGTTCTTAAGTATAAATATATAATAAAGAATAAATGACCACTCAGTTGAGACAACTTCAATGAAAAATTTCTATATTTAATTTATTTTTTTTTTCGGAAATAAATAAAAAGAAGTAACATCGTGCTAAGTTCGGTCAAGGCGAATTTTATATAGCCTTTACCATGCACCCCATTTGTCAAGTTCTTTGCCCGATATCTCTTTATAGGGAAACAAATGATAAAGGATAAGAATTGCTATGCTATTGGAGCATAGAGTGATTGGAACCATAATTTGTTTGGCTGTTGAAGACCAAAGTAAAAGTCATTGAGCAAAATCGGCTTCACAAATAAAATCGGGAGACTGGTTTATGTGGGAGCTATATCATTAGACCGTACTTGGCACAGTTGTTGAATGTCATAACAAAACACTTCGTGCAAACTTTCAGCAAACCGGGTAATTACTGCGCCATTTAGCGGCTCAAGAATTCTAGATCCGAGATCGGATGATATGGGAGCTATATCAGGGAATGAACCGATTTTAAAAATACTTGGCACAATTGCTGAAAACGAAAACAAAACACCTCATGCAATTTCAGCCAAATTGGAAAATAATTGTGCCCTGTAGCGGCTCAAGAAGTCAAGATCCGAAATTGGTTTATATGGGAGCTATATCAGTTTATAAGCCAATATATTTAACATAGTTGTTGGAAGTTAAAACAAAATACTTCATGCTAAACAGCGGGAAAATCGGATAACAATTGCGCCATCTAGCGGCTCAAGAAGTCATGAAATCGGTTTATATGGGAGCTATATCAGATTATGGACCGATTTGGAGAATACTAAGCACGGAGCAAAATTTTATTCTCGTGAGCTTAAGTTATTAGCTATTGGTTATTTTAAATCTGACTCTCGATCCCCTTGTCCATTTTTTTCAAATTTCTTATATTCATTATTAAGGGCACTTATTATTAAGGGCACTTATTGGGTTGCCCAAAAAGTAATTGCGGATTTTTTAAAAGAAAGTAAATGCATTTTAATAAATCTTAGAATGAACTTTAATCAAATATACTTTTTTTTTACACTTTTTTTCTAAAGCAAGCTAAAAGTAACAGCTGATAACTGACAGAAGAAAGAATGCAATTACAGAGTTACAAGCTGTGAAAAAATTTGTCAACGCCGACTATATGAAAAATCCGCAATTACTTTTTGGGCAACCCAATATATCAACGTAGTTATTTTTTACATTTTTAATTTAATATTTAAAATTTTTTAATTTTATTAATTTTTTTTTCTAAATAAGCAAAAAAAAAACTTTAAATATTCAAAAAAAAAATGGAATTAAAAAAAAAATAATAATAATAATAAAAAAAAATTAGAACGCATCTTTTCTCAAAAGTAGTAGGCAATCGCCATAAATGAGTTTACATATGTATTTTTATATATTACTACTAGGGTATACTTCCCTCATATCAATAAGTGCAGTCCGATTAAAGTTAAATATCAAAGAAAAAGTACATTTTTTTACGCCGAGTCCCAACGGCGTGCCGCAAGCGACACCACTTGGTAGAGAAGTTTTAACATGGCAGGATATCTTACAATGTAGCTAGCATTAGTAAGTGGGTAACCGCCGCTGAAAAATTTTCGGATGTTTACGCCGGGATTTAAATCATGCAAACCTCTACGCCACGTTGGCGACGGTTTATGTATATAAGCTATTAAATAAAACGGTTTTCGGAAATCTCACTCCCAAGTATTTTCAATTTTTTTTTTTAAATTTTTGAGCTTAAGCAATTGCTTACACATGACATTATATGATAGCACAAATTTTTTTAACTAGTTTCATTCGCCCACTTTACGCTTATCCCAACTGTATTGGCATACCTCATTCCCAATTTAAGCTAACATTTTTTTAAGACTGCTGTATTCTTGGGTATTTTTCTATCCATTCGACATTAATGGGTTAAAGGCGCCAATAATTCGCCTCGTCGTATCAACTATCACAGGCATTCAATATTTAAGCAAGAGTCGGTGCCGCCCGGCCTCTCACTGAGACTCTCCGCTCGATACCGCTGATTGTCCGCGACTGCGGTTGCAGCTTCTCCGTACTGCGCATTCCTCTATCCGCAACCTGTGGACGGGCCCGGTAGTTGACAGCAAAGCTTCTCGTGACTGTTTTAAGAACCACACATATAGGTCGTCAAAGCTCCAGCCTGTGTGGAGTTCACAGACATCACGTGCCGTTTGCTAGCAATGCGTATCTTCTGCTCCCTAAAACGTCTGATTATCCCATTGATAACCCCTCTTTATGACATTAATTTAATCACAAACTTGCTAACTAAGCCTGCTGCAAGTGATACTTTATTAATTCAGAGCTTCGGCGTCGTATCAACCCAATTCTCTTCTATGTCGAAGAAAGTAGCCAAATAAGTTCGCCTATAGCAAAATTCCCTTTTATATCGCCCACACGTCATGATGAAAGGCATCAACCAACCGACTCTTGTTAAGCAAGCTGCTTACCAATTATGAGTCAAGTGGGTAAGTTTTTTTTATATCCTTAGACACTCTGGTCGATCACCAAGAACGGCATCAACCAACCGACTTGGTTAAGCAACCTGCTTAACAATTATGAGTCAAGTGGGTAAGTTATATCCTTAGACATTGGGGACCAAAGAAGGCTAAAGGAGGTCCTGGCTTTTGATAAGAGGTTAGTGAGTGCTTTTACAGGGGCTATAACGGGATACTATGCGCACTAAATGACACATAAAGAGGAGACTATTGATTAATTGCTTTATGCATATCTGTATCTTCAGGGGCAAAGGCTTTCTATCTTGGGAAGGTGGGTTTTGTCTTCGGTTTGGGTGTACTTGGAGGTGTATATGTAGGAGATGTATTTAAATATATTAACAAGATGGAATGGATCCGTAAGAGGAGACACAATGAAATTCTGCACAGACGTTCATGTGAAGTCACCTTTGTGTAGGGCTCCTCGTATAACTTAAACCTAATCCTAATTTCGTTACATATCTGTCTAGTCCCCTCAGAATTTTTAATTTCCCTGCCCTTAGGCCAAGACCATATACGATGGGGCTCCTTGAAATGATTTTTAGCAGCTGTGTTTTATTGAATTATGTGCCCACTGGATGGCAGAAGGTAAGACGAGTTTTCTTCCCTAAATTGGGGAAAACGAAGCCACTCCCTGTCCAAGGGCTACAGCCCAATAAGTCCCTCACTTGATGTAGAGAGATCTCAATTTAAATGCCCTATTTAAAACGACATTCAAAAAGTTTTTGCTCATTGACCTACTCAGTAAAGTTCTTGGCATGTCCGAGGGTGTATCTACAATTATTTTAATCACGCCCTATACATTCATTTTCTTATTGGCCCAAAAAATACTTGCCACCTGAAGTTTTCTGCGAAGTGCTGCATTCAACCAAAAAAGGAAACCAACAAAAATATTTGGCATTGAAATTCAAATCCAAACTGAGTAGCAACAAATGAAACGCAAAATTGTTTTGTTGTTCTTTTTTATGGGTTTGCCGCTACAGCAAATTGATGATGAATCTTTTTTATTATTTGTATTCGCATTTGCAACTTGTTTCTAATGGTGGTGAAGCGGCATTTCACAGTGCCGCAATTTAGAAAATGTAAATTGCTCAAACAAGTGTTTTGCTCTTTTTTCTGAGGAGTGGTTCTTTTGTGGCATATGGAATAGATAAAAAAATTAATTTTAACAATAAAAGATCATTCAAAATAATTATCTCATTAATATTATAATTAGATAATGAAAGCCAATTTTATTAGGGTAATCAATCGTTGACATAAAAACTTTAACTTTATTAATGATTTTTTAATTACTATATAACTGCTATTTTTTAAATATCTTTTTTAACAATTTTTTTTAATAAATTTTTATTATTTTTTTTTTAATAAGTTTTTTTATATTTTAATATTTGTTAGTAGTTTTTTTAAGAATTTTTAATAATATTTCTTTCATCTCTATAATCTTTTTTATTTTTTTAGATATACTGCCAAACCATTGGTTCAAACCATATTTGAAGGGGGCATGGCAACTTGTTTTGCCTATGGTCAAACGGGCTCTGGTAAAACGCACACTATGGGCGGTGAATTCAATGGCAAGATACAGGATTGTAAAAATGGTATTTATGCAATGGCAGCTAAGGATGTGTTCACCTATTTGAATGGGCCTCGGTTTCGTCATTTGAGTTTGGTGGTTTCTGCAAGTTTCTTTGAAATCTATAGTGGCAAAGTAAGTTTTAATGTTTTATTAACGACAACCTAACCTAATGTGCACTGCATTTTTTGTTTACAGGTTTTTGATTTACTTTCGGATAAACAAAAACTTCGTGTACTAGAAGATGGCAAACAACAGGTTCAAGTTGTCGGTCTAACCGAGAAGGTAGTCGACAGTGTTGAAGAAGTGCTTAAACTTATACAGCACGGCAACAATGCTCGCACCTCCGGCCAGACCTCAGCCAATGCGAATTCATCGCGCTCTCATGCAGTATTCCAAATTGTCTTACGTCCACCCGGTTCAACAAAAATTCATGGCAAATTCTCATTTATCGATTTGGCTGGAAATGAACGTGGTGCTGATACCTCATCGGCCAATCGTCAGACACGAATGGAAGGTGCTGAAATCAACAAATCCCTATTGGCTCTCAAAGAATGTATACGTGCTTTGGGTAAACAATCGGCCCATTTACCCTTCCGTGTCTCAAAACTAACCCAAGTACTGCGTGATTCCTTTATTGGCGAGAAAAGTAAGACCTGCATGATAGCTATGATTTCACCCGGTTTAAGTTCATGTGAGCACACGCTAAACACCTTGCGCTATGCGGATCGAGTCAAAGAACTGGTTGTAAAAGAATTACCCGATGTGCTGCGCGAAGAGGACGCCGAACAATTGATGTATGAGGAGGATGAGGAAACCAATAATATACAGCATGTTCAACAGAAGCCTATACGACATAATAATCACACCAATCACAATAATAATAATAACAACAAAAATGGCCAAATGTCAGCAAATGATTTGGCATTGTTGCGTTCGTTGAGCGTAAGTATTAAATATTTAAAAAGTTATATTTGAAAAAAAAAAGATGTGTAATCCCAAAAAGTCAATACAGAAATTCAGCATTGCACCATCCGGAACCTTTGGCTCCCAGTTAAGCTTCTTGTGATAACATAGGTCTTTAAGACCGAAAAAACTATATACATATATAGTCTTTGTCGGGTGGGGTTGAAGATGACCACCAAGGGTTTAGACCCCGTAAAGCGATTATCCGATCCGAATTCTTGACTTTCAAAGTGAACCAAAGAGAACCCTTTTTATTATCTTTTTATTCTTCTTCTTTACATATTATGTTTTATTTATATTTATCTTTTTGGTTTTTATTTTATTATCTTTTTATTTATTTATTTTTTTTTTGGGTTTTATTTATTTTTTATTATTTTATATTATTATTTTTTTGTTATATTATTGTTTTTATTATTTTTTGTTTTCTTTATTTTATTTAATATATTTTTGCTTTCATTGTTTTGTTGTTATTTTATTTTATTTGTCTTTGTTTTATTTTATTTTTTCCTTGCTTTGTATTTATTTTTTTTTTCTTCTTTGTTTTGTTTTTAATTTTTTTTTTTATTCAGCCCTATACTGAAAACAATTCCCCTGGAGTTTATTCCCTACTACCTTTTCCCCGAGAATTTATTCCCTGCTTCCTTTTCCCCTAATTTGAATAACAATTTACCGGGAGTTTTTGCCCAACTCCCTTTTCTCTTATTCGAAAAAGGGATATATCTCCCAGGGAAATAAGTGGCTATTCTGAATCGAAAGAAAAGGGAGAATGAGACGATTAAAATTGGGAAAAATTCCCCCCAAAGAGGTGCCGCTAAGTGGCACTTAGTTCGGAGTCGGTTATTAAAAGGAGATCCCTTATCATTTGGTTGAAGTAAACTCGGGCGGCACACAATGATATGCAAGAAGTCTTTGTCTGTTCCTTAAGGAATGTTCGTGGACATTTACTCCACAACAGTAGTAATAAATCCATATGTTGCTTTTCGACAGCACTATGTCCAGCAGTCGTCCCAACCACCAAGAAAGGCAAAAATGCAGATTAAATCTTCAATTTCTAGATTCATTAATGTAGGCCTTCAGATAAAGCGGCGTATTACGCAGTCTACCACAGCATAATTCTTGGCTTTTTATATTTTACTTCCGGTTTTATTATTCTTTTGTTTTTGTTTTTTTTTTTTTTTTTGGTCTGACTTGTGTGAAGAGAGTCTAGGTTTCAATTTTTTCGTAGTAGTGCCAACATATGACATTGGGCATATGTAGGTATTGACACCGTTGCATTTAATTGTATACACTATATTCGATTTGTCCACTTACTCGACTTTGGACTTGGTCCTGCTGAATAGCTCATTGGCGGTTCTGATTGTCTTCCAGACTAGATGATACTTCTCCTTATAGTAGATATTGGACTTGCTTACTCTCTTAGAAGCCTTCTGCCATTTTGTATATTTTTCCTTCCGAATCTTTAGGCCTTTTTGAATTGTCTCCATAGCTTTCCTTGGCTTTGCATATCATTTGCCTTTTTATGTGACTTGTCTTATGTGTGACTCGTTTCTCGCGTGAAACTCACTGTCGCTAATGCTAAAAACTCTCTTGATAAAATTTGTCGCGGTATTGGTTATTATTTGTCTACGGTGTTTAGATCGAAAATTGATAAGTCGTACCGAAGCGGTTGATTTTTGGTAAAATCAACTTTCAGCAACTTGGTAAGCATTTAGAGCTTCTAAAGTTTGGTCCACATCCGATTTCCTTACGCCTGCGAAGATGTCATTAATTTTTTTTGTATATTATTTTATAAAAATTAAAAAATTTGTTAAATAATATACAAAAAAAAATATACAAAAAAAGTAATGACATCTTCGCAGACGTAAGGAAATCGGATGTGGACCAAACTTTAGAAGCTCTAAATGCTTATCACCGACAAATACAGTTCACTGAGGAGGAGGAACTAGAAAACAAACTACCATATCTTGACTTTTTTTTTATTATTTTTTCCTCTTTTTTTTCTAATTTTTGTTTTGATTCTATTGGGTTGCCGAAAAAGTAATTGCGGATTTTTCATATAGTCGGCGTTGACAAATTTTTTCACAGCTTGTGACTCTGTAATTGCATTCTTTCTTCTGTCAGTTATCAGCTGTTACTTTTGGCTTGCTTTAGAAAAAAAAGTGTAAAAAAAGTATTTTTGATTAAAGTTCATTCTAAGTTTTTTTTAAAAATGCATTTACTTTCTTTTAAAAAATCCGCAATTACTTTTATTTATTTCTCATAACATATCGTATATTGCACCTTTATTAATGGACTTAATTTTTTTTTATTACAGGAACACGACATGTCTGACGAATTATTGGACCAGCATGCTGCTATATCTGATTTACAACAAACCGAAGAAATGGTCGTCGATCAACATCGAGCTATCAATGATTTCCTATCACAATTTTTGCCAGAATCTATGCGTCTCTATAACCTAACCAATTATGTAGATTATGATCAGGATTCATATTGTAAAGAGGGCGAAGCCTATTTCACACAATTAGCTGAAATGGCAACAAGTTGTAGAGATCTGATGGCTGACTTCCGCACAAAATTGGCCAAGGAGGAAATGCTATCGTGTACTGTGAAACCACCAGGCAAACGTTAAGTTAGTTTTCTGGGAAATCACATCGATATGTGAATGATTCAAAGAAGAAGCAAAAAAAAACAAAAGTATCAAAAGAAAACTGAAAAACAAATACTCTTTTTCTCTAAAACTAATTTTAAAATAAAACACATACACAAGAAGAAATGAAAATGAGAGAATATGATAGCAACAGCCTCTAGTAGTAGTTATAATTAACTTTAAATGTCATATACATATAAATATATATATAAAAAAAAAAAACAAAAAGAAATTAACAGTGCCGTTAGAAAATGCACTTAAAAAATCAATTAACACTTAACACCTTTACGTTTTAAACAAACCAAGTAATAAAACACAACTCAAAAACGAGATACACACATAAAAAACGCGTTCACCTAGGAGGACGATAAGATACAACAAATTCCCTTCTTCTCACCTCTATCCCCGGACACATTTGCGAGAAAAAGAAAAAAATGTTCTCACGTCCTCAAACCCCCTCACTCACCCTCATTGGTTTTACACAAGGAAATTAAACTCACATGAGATAGTTTGTGATGAGTAGATGAGATTTTCAAATTCCCTATACTAAAATCCTGTTTGGTATCCCAAATTCATTCTTTGTCATATTTATTTTTCAAGCACCTTTCCATCTTCACCCTCCATCTTGTTTCACCTTTTTTATACATAACATTACCTATCAACTTTTTATTTCATATTTTTCTTGAAACAGAAAAACAAAAACAGCATTTTTGTTTCCTAATTGTCGCGTCGCATTAATATAAATATTTTTGTTTACTACTTTGTACTACTACACATACATATGTTATTTTTTATTACTACTTTTAATTTTAAATGATATTATTTTTATTCTTTTAATATATACATACATAATTTTTATTCTTCTAATATTATTTATAAAAAATAAATCAAAAACATTGCAAATCTTCTATGAAATGGTCCTTCTAGGAGGAGAGTAACATATTTATATTAAAACAAGTATTAACAAGGAAGCTTTCTATGCAAACCTCCCACAGGTGAAAGCCTTTCAGTAGTAGTTTCATGAGAAAGTCCTTTACCAAATTGTGAAAAGAGACGTCGAAGTTTTCATATGATGATGAATGGAAAAGACATTTTTGTAAAACTGAAGAGAAAAAGAAAATTTTAGAAATTAATTTTTTTGGTTCAAATAGAAAATTGAAGCATTTTTTTATTTATTTATGACCTTTTATGCTACACATTTTTTTTAACTTATGATATAGTTTTCTTCTTCTCCCTCGACCAACTTATGTATGTAGTTTTATTTTCTTCATTCCCTTTGTCTCGGTCTTCATGCAGTCAGAGACAAAAGTTTAAATACATCATAAAACATCCCATCAAAGAGTCGTTTAAGGGTTAAAATATTTCACAAAAATATTCCTCAAAAGATTACGAGGGATCTCAAGCCGAAGTTTTTTTTAAAATGTCCAAAAGCATATAATTTATATTTATACTTTTGTCTTTGACCCTAGACAAGGCTAGTTATGAACGTCTTATACCTATACCCATTGTTTTGTTTAAATTCCTTGTCTTTGTGCTCAATTTGTTTTAAAAGTGCAGTTTGTGCATAAATGTAAAAATCGTTTAAACTATCAACCCAACTGCTGTCTATGTACATATGTATGTTATGTTGGCCACTAACCGCAATAAGTTTCCATAAAAACTGCACAACCACAATATGAACTTATCCACCAGTAAATCAACCTCCAGCTCCACTCACCCTTTCTAACAAAAATCTAACTGCTGTATGCATTACTATAGAAGAGAACTATTTTTATTTCATTATTATATAACAAAATAGTCTGTATTAGTATTACAAAACCCAAACAAACAACCGCCCGGCCGCCTCTTTAACCCCAGACAGCCAGCCAGTAAGGCTCCTTGCCCCCCGCCTCGTCTTTGTAAGCACTTTTCCCTCTCAATGAAATCAAGGCTTGTAAAAATCTGTAGTAATTGTTTCGAAAAAAAATATTTATATTACATAAAAAAATAACACTGTTTCTTTCTCCCCTATTAGTGTAACGTTTTTATACTGTTTGATGATCTTAAGAAATTATTGTTGTTTTTTTTTTTTTTAATCCTATATACATAGAGCTTATCGCGATTTAAAAAAAAAGATCATATATAAAATAAAATCAAATAAAAAGAATTTCTGTTATACAAGTGCTTCAAAAGAAACCCTAAAACAACAAAAATATACATATTTAGTATCTAATAATTATTAAATTATACAAAAGCAAAACAACAACAAAAACCAACCTATTATTAAAAATAAAATAAAAAACAATTGAACTTTTTTGAATTAACAAATTAAACGAAAAATATTGTTTTAATGTTAAAATCAAAAGGCAAAGCTACAATACATTGCAGCCAAAGGTTTCAGATCGATTAATCTCACATCCTTTCTTCTTCAAACGTTGGAGAGGATTTTGGACTTTCCTATTAAAGACCAGTTAAACACACCTTATGCGTCGATTATGCAACTCAACTATAGTTATGTTGCCAGTAGTTTGTCTAATGAAACAACAATAAATGTAAAGTTACAAATTTGTTTCAGTTTTATTCAATACAAGTTCTTCATCCAAAGAAATATATTTACGCAATTCAACACAGAAGTTAAAATTTCTCTAACAAATTTGACCCTTGGCAACGCATCTGAAGTTGGGTGCAATCCATAATCGACTCATTACTTCTCTGGGGCCTAATGACGGCATTCGATTGCAAGATTTTTCAATCGCGAGAGTCGTTATCGAGTTTCTTTTATTCGAATAATATTCCATTGCTCTGTTATCATCGAGAAGAATTTCTTTTGTTGTTGTATCCGTATGTGGTACACTGAGGCAGCTGCCTTTGTCGATGAAGGAATTCATCGGGTCAATCCGTTACATACAACCGGCTGCCATGGGATTGGATTTCTTTTGTGATTAGTTTGTACACAGGAGAATGCAAAAACGTAAAATTTTAGTTGTGTTCTTCTCTTGTTTTGTCTATTTACTATAAAAAATGATTTATAAATTATTTTTGCCAAATTTAACATCAATTAAATAACAACAATCAATTCTGGTAAACTAAAGGAAAAGCACCAAAATCATAAGAAATTGCGCACAGACTAAGGCTACAAAGAGACTGTGGAAGTTTTTATTCCTTACTTCGAGGTCTCGGAGACAGTATAGTTTGGAAGAAGATTAATGTATGAAGCCTTGTAATAGGCGATTTCAATCGATGCTGCACTTAAGTTTCTTTTTAGAAGAAGATGAAATATTGCTCCCACTATCTCACCACTTCCAAATTGATAGCCATTTGCTAATTTCTTTTGAAAGCTTCTAATGGTCAAAAGATTTTATTATTGATATTGCTGTCGGCCAGAAAACTTTCTGCCGCACGTAAAATCATTTGCTTTTTGCACCACTCCTTCCATTTCCAAAAACAACCGCATGCATATATCGATGCGCAACGTATTGAAACGCTGCAAGAAAATTACTACGTTCGGCCATGAAATCGTTCATTCTGTCTTCTTTAGAGAAAGATCCACAGAGTACACCACAATAAAAAGTAATTTTTACATTTAGATTTACAAAACAAAGTAATATTTATTTTTATTCACTGCCGCCGACTAACTTTTCCTATTTGTTTTGATTCTAATTCGCTTTTTGATACTGGCAACGCTATACAAAATGGTAGCAAATTTCGATCGAATGCCGTGATCCGAATATGTTTTCGTATCGACAATTTGTTCGAAGCAAAAACGAATACGGTATTGAATGCCGTGTAGCAAACTGCCTTTTTCAAGAGGAGACCTGCTTTTATTGTAGTTTGTTTTAGTGTCATCCTGCAGTCTTATTAATTTTGCAGGGATACCAAACTCAGACATGGCTTGAAATACCTTTGAACGTAAAGGAGTATCGAAAGCGGCTTTGTAGTCAACAAATGGTAGGTGTTGATTTGCCCTTCTCGGGTCTTTTCCAGGATTTGGCGCAGTGTGAATATCTGGTAAAGGGTGGATTTACCAGATCTAAAGCCGCATTGATAGGGCCCAAATATCTCATTGACTTTAGGTTTTAATCTTTCACACAGTACGCTTGAGATGGGGAGGAGACTTATTCCTCTGTAGTTGGACCTTATTCTGACTCCTGTATATCTCAATTCGCTCACACTCACGTCTTCCTATCCGAAACATCGCAGAAACGTCAGACTTCCCTCTGATATTTCGTTCCGAAGTCGTGGCAGCCACTCCATAAAATTCAGACTGTCTTCGGATCTGAATTCGGATAAATTTTCCGACTTTCGTATAGACTTCTAACCGAATTCTGAACGTTTGGTTCACTGGGTTCCTTTGAGGAACGGGATATTTCTCTCATATCAATGAGTGCAGACCTATTCAAGTTTTAACTCAATGATATGAAGCCTCGCTTTTATGTCGAGTCCGATCCGAAGATCGATTTATGTACAAGCAATATCAATGCACAGACCGAATAAAACCAAATTTAATTAGTCAATTGGAATTATTTACATTTATGCGACGTTAAGTATTCTTCAGAGAATATGTAGGAAATTTATTAAAAAGTCGAATTTTTCGAAGTTTTTCCTTTTAATTATTTTATTACTAAGTTCCGGAGTCATCAACAAGTATGGTTTATTATTTACATTTTATCTTTTGAGAAGGATTTTAAAGGAATGTGGAAAAATTACACGAAAATTTTCGGTTTATTTTAACTTATAAAAAAAAATTATACAAAACCCAAGCACACAACGAAATCGATATTTGCTCACATCCATTTTTTTGAAAAAGGATTTTAAGATTCGCAATTAAATTAGCACAACTCACATTTACTAAACTCACTTCAAATCAACTGATATAAAATAATATTACGGAAGTATAACTCTAAAATTGGACTGAAATCAATAATATTGCTCCGCTGCGTGGGCATACATGCGTTGTTTCTTCTTGGCTTCGAATAGCGCTAACGTGATAGTCTCTACCAATTCATCCCTTACATTTTCATTAGTAATAGTTTGTAGTTCCGATTTGATAAAATTACAAAAAGCTTCATCCTTTTCATTCGAAGAAGTCTTATTGACACTGAATACATGTGGCAGGACATTGACTTCTGGTTCCACTACAACCTCTTCGTTTTTCATGCTGCAGCTTGCTACCGGCGTATGATGTCTTCGTTTGACTTTTTTAATTGGTTCTTCTGCAGATACATCGCTTTCATGAGCTTGCGATGATTCATAAGTGTCCTCCTCAAACTGTGAATAGTGTTGTTGCTGCAAATGAGTATTTATTTTATACAAAAGTTATCAATGGAACACAAAGAAAAAACTTACCAATGAATTGAAGTTGGACTTTTCTTTTCTTACTTTTACATAGTCAAGCAAGAAATCTAACTCCTTGAACCAGTAGGTACATGGGACATATACATCATCTGGATTTACTGCATTTTGAGATTCTCTGGCTTTGGCAAGCTCCCGAGTAAACTGTCCACGCAAATACTGAAGTTTATTCTGTAGAATAAAAGAAAGTATTGAGTGGTATTTAATTCTCTTACTAGTGTAGTTGTGAAGTACTATAGCCAAAATATGATCTAACCCTTGACTAGTTGATGTGCAAATAAACTGAAACAGTTTAAAACGTGCTTTGTATGGCCGGGACGAATCTTGGTAACCCACCACCAAGGATTCTGCTAGATATTTCCACAAATGAACTTAGTTGAAGTGCATAAGTGTACTCTACGTTCCAAATTTCTGCCAAATCAGGCAAAAAATGTAGCCTCTAAACAAGCATTGAAAAGAATACGACTTCTAAGAGCTGAAAAAGTAAAATCGCAGGACCACATTATATGGGAACTAGATGCAAAACTGAACCGATGTGCCCCTTTTGCAATCTGCAGGGACCGAGATCAATAAGTATCTATGCAAAATTTCAAGCGGGTATTTTATTCGTTCGGCCGCTCTCGTGATTTTGACACACGGAAATGCCTATTATCAATTAAGAATGTCAAAACGATCAAGAACATACAATATATATATATATACTTATGGGATCGCAGATTAACATTTCGAGGTTCTACAAACGGAAGGTCAGAATAGATTAGTATTCCTCCCTCTATGACGGTGGATATATATACAAAAGCAAGTAGGGTAAAATAAATTATCCCTATCTGGGTTATTTATTTGTATGCTATAATACCCAAAACCACAGTGTCTTACAGTGTATAATACTAGTAACTGAATGAGCAGACAACTTACCCTTACCTGGTTTGGCCCAACTTTTATGTTATATGCCTTCATCCTTTCTGCTATCTCAGTTAACACATCATTTCTGCACTTCTTCTTGTGATAAAATCTATTCCTTGGATTGTACAGACACTCATTATTTTTCCACATTGCAATCATTTCCAGAATCGCTTCCTTTGGCCAAATTAACTGCAATAAATCAAATAATTGTATTAGTAAGTTAATAATAATCCACAAAAAAATAAAACTACTCACTTTATCCATTTTGTTTTAATTTTTTGTACCTACATACAACAAAAAATGTTTTTTGTTTTCCAACCAAACAACAGCGCGCTCTAATCTAAAAAATTACATATGTATGTATTTCTACATCTGTTTTATACACACACTTATGCACATATGCAATATTTTATTCATTTCACAATGTTGCTTGGGTTTTTCTTGTTTTTTGTTTTCCTTTAATTTAATATAATAAACACCTTTTATAAACTATCTATTTTAGTGTTGTTGTTGTTGCTGCTGTTTGTTATTTATAATAAGGTAATAAAAGGGGGTTACACAAATCAAAAGTTCCAAATAAAAAATATTTTTAAGGTAAAAAATTAAAAAAAAAATTCGATCACGATAAGAATAAGAGCAAAATCCTACATTAAAGTATAGAAACCATGCCATTCCGCATAACACATTCATCGGCAATGTGAAATGCATTCTGCTAAGCTCTGGTTTCCGTTTGTGGGAAGGGGGAGGTGAGTGTAAGGGTTCTATTTCTTTTTGCTTTTGCTTTCATTATCGCTAACGACCTTCTTCTTTAAGGTATCCTTATAGTCCAAGATGTTGCCCTTCCATTTGGTAACGGTTTCATTTTCACAAATCCAAATTTCCTCGGCCACCTGGACAGACAGAAAGATATAACAAAAAAGTATTAAAACCAAATTCTACTCTTGACTTCGTTGCTTTTTCACCCACCTGATTAATCAATCTGAAATCGTGAGAAACTAACACCATACCACCATCGAAGTCATTGATGGCATCAGCCAAGGCATCAATGGTCTCCATGTCCAAATGATTGGTAGGTTCATCGAGTAGCAGCAAATGGGGCACTTGCCAAGCCAGCCAGGCAAACACTACTCTGCAGCGCTGGCCATCGGACAATTGTCTAATGGGACACACCTGTTGGCGTCCTGTTAGGCCATATCTGCCTATAATTTTGCGCATTTCTTCTTTCTCTTTGACCTCGGGGAAGGCACGCATCATATACTCCAAGGGGCTGGCATCCAAATCCAAAAGTTCATGCAAATGCTGATGGTAACGGGCTATGCGTAAATGGGAGTTTTTGCGTATCATACCAGTAGTGGGCACCAAATCACCATAAAGCAATTTCAGCAGGGTAGATTTGCCAGCACCTAAACAATTAAAAAAGAAGTTAGATTTTTTCTTTGTCTTTTAAAATGTTATGTTGCACTTACCATTGGGACCCACCAAAGCCAGACGTGTATCCAAATCTATACCAAATTCCAGATTCTTATAGATCCAAGGAGTGTTTTCATTGTAACGGAAGCTAACATTTTGCACCATAATCACGGGTGGTGGTATAGTACCGCAAGAGGGGAAATAAAAGTTCAATACTTTATCGTCGGTGACAGATTTTGTGCCTATTTGCGACATATGACTATTGTCATTTTCATATATAGGCATTTCTTGCGCAGATTGTGAGCTTAGTAACTTCTTTTGATGAAAACACATTATGCCAAAGTCATTTTTAGGCATTGCACCAATCTGTAAGGATTTTGCATTTCTTTGGCAACATTTCTCAAACTCATCTATACATATTTTAGTATGAGTACTTATTTTAAGATTATTTCCTATGGCTTCAAGCCAATGAGATTTGATTTTAAACAATGTTTTATTGTGTTTTTTACACAAAATGCACTTTGCCCCTCTATAATGATCTCTTATATTGTTTGCACTATCATTGGGTTCTGCATTATTATTTTCAATTTTTTTATTCATTTTTATTTTTATTTAATTGGTATTTAATTCTCTTACTAGTGTAGTTGTGAAGTTTTCATTGGGATTTTCCAGTGTTACAAAAAAGTAACCGTAAAAATATATTGTGTTTTCAACTGTGAAAAAAGAATAGGGTACTAGCCTTTAGGGATTAACCGATAACTTGCTACTTTATCATCCCTACTTGAATTAATCGATTAGTTCAATGGGATTTGTTTTTCCTTCCCATCCTTAGATTTGTTTTGTTGTTGTAAACAAAAATGAGTTCAAATCCAGATCTGATAAATAGTTGCCGGGTTTGTAGACATCCTAATCAAGATGATGCAGATTATGAATGTCTATTTGAAGAAGTCACGACAAATGAGGCAACGTCTCCACCAACAGCACCTGCTTTATCTAATGCTGGGAGATTGTATGACTCTCTGGTTTGTGAGGTAACTATTGCAAATCCTTAACTTTTCAAATTCATACATTTATTGCTTTCATGGTGGCAGATTACCCCGGAGACATACGACTACTATCCGCGCTATCTTTGCAATAGTTGTTGCCTACAAATGAAATTGTTTAAGAAACTTAGAGACAAGGCCCTTAATACCTTAAAAATGTTGGAGGGGCTATACGAAGAGGATGTGTTACCACAAAAAGAAGAGAAACTCCTAAGCGACGATGAGGAGGTATATAATGAAGAGCAAATAACAATAGAAGATTTGGTGGAGGAGGAGAATGTGAGTGTTGACGCAAGTCTTAAAGAGGTTTCATATATAAGTACACAGACAGAAATCTGCATAAAAGGAGAATCGGAAAACGTACTCTCAGAGGGCGTATTTTTAATTCCAGTGTCTATACAGAAGACAACAATAAATGAAACAGACCCCATACAATTGAATCCAACAAACGAAGACATGAAAACTGAGGAGGATGAAGCCATTTCAGAAGCTGCCGAATTAGCCCATTGTGCAGGGCTAGATAAATCAGATTATGTACTTGAGATATATAAAGTACTGGATGATGGTGCAACGCAAACTACAATCAGCCAATCTGAAGCGGACACAAATGATTTAGAAAATTATGTGATGGAAGATAACCTAGGCTCGCAAATTGATGAAAGCGAAGAGCAATGTTTAGATAGGAGCACTCTTGCCACCTCCGAAGGGGAGGAATTAAGAGAAATCTCTAAAATTCGCAGTAAAATAGGCATACCCATTCATGAAAAAAATAAAATGTATTCTTGTACCGAATGCAGTGAATTGTTTTCCTGTTCTAGGCAATTCAAACATCATAAAACTTATGTTCATGTACAAACCTATGCTTGCAAGGTATGTTCGACTATCTTAAAGTCATCACGGGGTCTTGCTACTCATATGAAGCTCCATGATAAGAATCCTGCATACAGCTGTGAAATGTGCCAAAAGACATTTTCACAAAAAGCCCACTTTGAATATCACATGAATAGGCACAACAATATAAGGCAATTTCAGTGTGATCAGTGCGAAAAAGCATTCTTAACAAAATCAGATCTTAGATCTCATCAGAGGCGTCACAACACGAATTATCGGCCTCATGTTTGTCATACCTGTGGAAAATCGTATATATCAGCCGAGCATTTGCGAACACATGCCCTTAAACATACGAATATTAGCTTCAGGTGTGACCATTGTCCACAACAATTTGCCAATCCCAAAACACTAAGACAGCATGTGAGTTCTATACATGCGGCAGAACCAAGATTTAAATGTGAAATTTGTATGAAACCATTTCGACGGAAACATCACTTACAGGTATGAATTATTATCTCCACACATGTGAGTTTTCTTTTAAAAAATTTTGTTGAACATTTTATAGTATCATATGAGATTGCATCCGGGATATAATTCTAACTATGAAAGATTTGATATTGATAATCCTGATGAAATGTCTAGCAATGTAGATGATGAAGATGATATTATAAAGGATCCTGGATTCGTGGCATTGGATGGGGATACTATTTTAATGTAAATAAAAAACTATAAAGAGAAATATGTAAGAATTATTTTTAAAAATAAAAACGTTCTGTTACATTGGAGACAGTTCTCTCCGTATTGCAACTTAGAATATATTTAATAATTAGTTGACCTTTTTCAATAGCATCTGAACTTCTCCACATACCACTCACTACCCACAATGAGGTTCTTTTTTCCTGCAGAAGTGGCTTCTATCTGTAACTTAAGGTTTGAAAACCCCTTCTCTGAATTGTGTGTCATACAGCCAGTACAGGGATGTACATGGAAGCCACTTTCATGAAGGGATGGCTACTACTAGATCTTCATTGCTTAGCGGCGGAAGAAGTTAAATATCTATACTGCTACTAGCAAGAATATAGCATCCACCCACGGTATGGTTGATGTTGTTGTAGCCACATTTTCATGTGGAGGAGGCGATCCTTTTCAAGCTCCTGTAGGTGAGCAAACTCGTTAAGGTCCAAAGGATCGATTACCTCTGCTCGATACCGCTAATTGTCTGCGACTGCCGTTACAGCCAATTCACATGGATCATTCCACTATCCACAACATTTGGACGAGCCCGGTAGCCCACAGCTGAGCTACTCGATCGAATTAGATCGAATCTCAACGTTCCAGCCTGGGTGGTGATCACAGGTGGACAACATCTACAATCCTCCGGCCATCAGGGGGACATGCAGAGGCTTTATAATGGTGGAGATTTATCTGCAGAGAACGGACCATAAGAAGTGTTCAAAAATTTTATACCACAGTTGCGTTAGCCTCATTGTCTGTGTACAAAACAAGCTACAATTTCCAGAATTCAATTAAGGTAGTTTCTCTTACTATTCTAGAGGTTAAGCGCTTCTCGCGCTTTTTTTGTTTTCATTTGCAGCTTTGAGACTTGTGGCGATGAGAAAGCGGTTAGAAATTAGGAACAGGTCATACCATCGCGGGACAATCGAGGCAATTATTGAAAACCTGGATGGCTTGGAAGAGGTTTCAGATCAGATACCAGAAACCATACTTATGGTCAAATGTCAGACGCTGCTGACAGCAGCACGTTTTCGGATTTGTATTCATACTACACGGACGGATCAAAGCTAAAAGACAGAGTGCGTGTGGGAGTCTACATTGAGGACAGATGGACTAAAATCGGTTTCTGACAGTCTGACAATAATACGATCCTGCAGCCGGAGATCCGGGTGACCACAAAATGTGTGAGGTAGTATTGTATTAAAGCGAGGACGTTAGATATGAACATCATTGGATGGCCATCAGGGTTACAGCAATAGCTATGGGCGTGGGCACTGCGGAAGAATAAAAGGGTCGGTAAGGCAGCAAAAATTCTACGGATCGGAGTAGACGACGCTATTACCATTCATGCTTAACAGACTCTGGCACTTAGGTGGGGACACAATGCCAGATTTGAAGTAACTTATGTCTACAGTGCGGATTAATATCCTCACACTTATTTCAATCTAACGTAACAGTTTCCAAAAGTTGTTGCAAATTTTTAACTCCAATATAGAATACCCAAACACAAGAATAAAAAAATTAAAATGAAAGCTCGAAAACAAACCGGAATGTTTCATATGTAAAATACATACAACTAATTAGTAACATCTACTAAGTGAAAAAAGCGCAGCAAGAAACTAAGAAACTAAACAAACTAGTACGACAATACGACAACAAATAGTGTATGGTGCAAAGTGCCATCTCTTGATAAAGATTAGATGATTTGATTTACAAAATGATATTAGGTCTGTTCGCGTAATTTTCCAGTAAAATTTTGCAAAAGAGTAAGCGCAGTCTTTACTCTCTTTTGCATTTATTTGAATTAAACAGTTGTTCGATGCTGCAAACTTCTGCTGGAAAAAACATCCAGTAGAAACTTATATAAGGTAAAGTCAAAAGCCGAGCTGATGGGATTTTCCAATGGTATCCAAATCTGGATTTTAAAGTTTTTTTTTTTACGTTTTTTATCTTTTCACATTTGCGGCACCACCACCATAGGGTTGCTCTTTTGCTATTTATCTCCCGGCACGAAAACTATGAGCACCACACAGGCTGGAACTTAGAGTTCCGATCTTTGTGGTGTTCATTGTTATCGCAAGAAGCTCAGCTGCGAGCTACCGGGCGCGTCCATAGGTTGCGGATAATGCTCCATACAGAGTAGCTGCAAACGCAGACGCTGGCAATCTACCTCCACATATAGACACGTGGTTACAACAACGACAGTAAAGGATGATCAAAATTTGAAATTCAAAATTTCGAATTCAAAAATTAGACCAACGGACAAGAAACTAAGAAACTACGTCTTGATTTAGGTTGACATTCTTTGCTTATGTTGCCATTTCACTGAACATACCCGGTTTTGAAGGCGCCACACGCACCACATTTCTCTCTCTCTCTCGAAGTTTCGAAAAGTCGAAATCCGCTCTCTCCGGGTCCGCTCTCCCGCTCCTCCAATTCTCCCACCCACTTTCGTTGCGATCGCCGAATTCCTTGCCCACTTTCGTTGCGATCGCCGAATCCTCCATTCTCATATAATTCTTAAACAAACAACAATGTAAGAGAAAAAGAGAAACACAACATGTGTTGCTGTCCCATTCTCCCATTCTCCCATTCTCATCTGTTATCCCATTATCCCTTTTTTCGCGGATTCGCATTCCCGAATTCCATATTTCCAATATTCCATATTCCATTCCATTATTCCATTATTACATTCCAACTGTCATCAGACAAAACAAACATCAACCAAGAACAAAATAATAACAACTAACACTAATTTAAGTCCTGGCCAGGTGAAAGCCCAACAATTCTAGAAAATATGAAATGAAATATGAAAATATTAGATGTTGTGAGCCAAACTCTGGAGGCATTCAAGTTGAGATTTTAGATTTTGAAAGATTCCAGAATACAACATACATTCCATACATCATGAATTTAACAAAGCAAAGAAATCAAGAAATCGGTGCCAATGCCAAACTCTTAATGTGCCCATTGCGCGGCGTTTGGTTTGGAAGTGGCACCACCGTGAAGTCATACATGCCAGTTCGAATAATGACCACAAGACCACAATATGACCAGCTCATCAACAAATGCCGCAATGCTTCGTCACCCATGATGGCAGGATCCTATGAGCCATGATACCTATGAGGCATCATACCCATATGTGCAACACTCGCAACAACAACAACAGCATCTGGAGCAGCAGCAGATGGCGAAATTCTTAACCAGTTTGGCTGCTGAACTGAAATTTGACTAAGTTCTCCACACTCCTGTCAAGTATCGCAAATAAACAAATAAACCAATTTCCCAAAATAAAAAAAAAATAAAAAATTTCTCCTATGACAACCAGCAGTTATGCTAATTGGGGTCCGAGTTGGTCTGTAAACTGATATAGCTTCCATATGAATCTCTCGATTTGACTATGCTATGCGGTCCATCAACTGAAATAGCTCCCATATGAGCCTATTTCTATATTTGAGCACCTACGGGAAGCAATTAGTATCTATTTACAGCCCACTGTAAAGAACTTGACAAATCCCATCCATGATGGAGGGTATATAAAATTTTGGTCCAGCCGAACCTGCAAATGCAAACTTGCCCATGAACCATTGAGTGCACACCTCTTAAAGTACCTAACGAATGTTGCCAGCATTTGGAGGGGATAACCACCGCTTATGTTCTCGCCGGGAACGCCGGGGTGTTCAGCGTCAAAGACGAACATGCTAACCTCTGAGCTACGGTGACCTCCGACGAACCAGCCGAGCCTAGCCCCTTTTAAACTTTTTATTGCTATATTTTCTTTTGTTTTAACACAACATTTCTCCCTCTCTTTCTTTTTAGCCAAATTTCTGACTTACGTTCATGGCCGTGAATCTTCGGAACGTTCTTCCAATCGCTCATATGCTGAACTGGTGAAATGGCAGGGCCTGCCCATACGCATGCCTTTACTGCGTTTACCCAATGACTTGGCTCCCCTAGCTTTAGAATGTTTTGAATGTATATTATGTTATTGTGGTGATCCCGAGCTCCCGAGCTAACCCAGGTCAAATGTGTCCATCTAAACCACCATGGCTTGAAGAATTTTACTTTCCTTCCGTTTTCAGCATTGTCACAAATACTTGGCATTACGTGATGAGGTCTACTGCCAGTTAATGAAGCAAACTACCGCCAATCGTTCGCCCTGTCCCGATTCCACTCAGCGTGGCTGGCGCCTATTCAGTATTTTAGCAGCATATTTTGGCTGTTCCGATGCCTTGAGGCCTTATCTATTGGAACACGTCGGCGTTCGTGTCATGGCACTGCCGCGGTTTGCTTAACTAATCTTCGCAAAACGGCACGTTGTGGTGGTGGTCACAAGTGTGGAAGAGGTGACCGCAGTGTCGGCAGGCCGTTCAGCTCGTCGACAAATCTATCGTTTACCTGGAGGAGCAGGAGCCACCGTTGTTCCACTGTGGTGGCGGATGTTATAGCCGAATTATGCGCTTTACTGGGCATCGAATCGGAAACCGAGCAGCAAGAATTCTCCTTATATTGCATAGTTCAGGGAGATGCCTTTACTATGCCCTTGGCAGCAGATGAATATATTTTGGATGTAACCACAGAGCTACTAAAATCCGGCCAGCCTTTCTATCTGATATTCTGTCGCTCGGTCTGGCATTTCCCCTTGAAGAGGGATCCTGCCCCCACGCCCTTATATGTGGAGGTTATTTTCAATCAAGTGGCACCTGATTATTTGGAAGGTCTGCTGCTTGAATTACCCGGCAATGGAGTGCCACCACCTGATGTCGTACGCGATATGGCTCGCATAGCGGCTTTATTGCATAGAGCGGCTGACCTAAGTCATGTACCAGCAATGAAGGAAATCAAATTTCTATTGCCTAAACCAGCTTTAAGTATTAGAGAAACACGGCCAGCCCAATGGGTGGGTCTAGTCCAATCGGCTTGGCCACAGATTGCCAATCTAAGTCCTGGCCAGGTGAAAGCCCAACAATTCTTGAATGTGTTGTCGGCATGGCCTTTATTCGGTAGCAGTTTCTTTGCGGTGAAACGTATATGGGCCGAAGAGGGTCCACATGTCGATGACGGTCCCATGTGGAGGGATTTGATATTGGCCCTCAATCGTAGGGGGGTGTTATTCTTGGATCCCAATACACATGTCAATGCAACATTGGCCATTTATGGAGGTCATATCGACAAGGAAGGTGGGTTGAGTAAAATAAAAATTATAATAAAAAAAAGGATTTTATATAAGAAATAAGGTAGCTCACAAAAAAAACCTAACAATGTATTGGGTTAGTAAGAACTGCGGAATTGTTCTCTGTAATGACTCGTGTGTTACCAAAGTACCCCAAAAGTTGAACTAAAGTATTTATGGTCTTTTGGTGAATCTTTTCATGATCCACTCTATTTTTCAAACAAATATTTTTTTTTGTATTTACATTTTTTGTATAAATTTATGAAATGTAATTTTCTATTTTTTCAGGTCCGTTCCGAGGATGGTGCATTGTTTTTGGACATGAAGGTGGACTTCAATCTGATGCAGCAACGTGTCATACGGGTCCAAACCGAAGAGGCTCATGAGATATCGCGTTTGGTACGCCAATACATAACCATTGGCTCAAATTAGTCAACGTGACAAAAGGGATGTTGTCAATTAATTACTTACTTAATTAATTAATTATCTGTAATTCTTACATTAATTAAAACAAAAAAAATACAACTACACATCTTTAAGAAAAAATTTAATTTATAAAAAAAAATATAAAAATATATAAAAATATAAAAATATATAAAAATATAAAAACATGTTTGCTTTAATTATTTACAATAATTGGCTCTCAGCTGTTATTATTTTGTTTTTTGAAAATTTCATAAAAATTATTATTCTTGTCAAAATAAATTTAATAAAAAAAGAAACAATATCAGTAAAAAATTATTTTAAGGACATATTTTCTTAAAAATTTAAAGCACATTTTTTTCTTTAACAAAAATATAAAAAGTATTATTTTTTATTCATTTTTCGAATGTATAGGCGCAATGAAATTAAAACAGAAAAATAGAAAAATAAATTTATTTTGTTAACTATTTTTTTCTAAAAGTTTTTTTCTATATATAAATAAATAAATTCTATAAAATATACCTATATAAATATTAAACAATATTCACCTTTATCTTGTAAGAATTTATAAAAAAAAAAAAAATAACTACAATGAAATATATGTTGTATTATATATACAAATATTAAAATTAAAAAAAAATTATGAAAATTTGTTTGTTTATTTTCAATATTTTTTGCCTATAGGGATTTATTTAAAAGTCTAAAAAGCCAATATATTAAAAATCCAAAATACACTCTCAAAAATTTCTTATAGTGTATTGCTGATATCTAGGCATCTAGATCGTTTTAAAAATCCCAATAATTTGCAAATGTGCTCCTTCTGCCTTCCAGTGGGACACACACACACATACAGCAGGAGGTTCTCAAGTGGAACTCATCCCCAGAGTCACACAGGATGTGTTTACGTATTTACGTACGTACCTTCGGAAAGCCACAAACCACTATATCACAGAGGTTACCATGTCCGCATATGACTCCGAAAATGTTCAGCGGTGGTTATTCCTTCCTAATTTTACATGGCCTAGTACCTCATCAGCGCACTATGTGCCTAATGAGGGGTTTTAGAGAGAGGCAATAAATTACAGGAAGCAGCTAGGACACTAAAATTTCACACAAGCGACTGTGGGGGCAAAAAGACGACGCTGACAAAATATGAAGTCAATCCCCCTTATTCCGGTTGTCGAAGGCGTAGTCGAATTTCGATAAATGTTAAAAATGGTATTATGGTTGTTGAAAACGAAAATGTTTGGTATCATGTAAGGCGTATTGGCGTATTCGACTGTTAAATTTTGTGAAAACAATCAATTTATAAGTTAATTTCACTCCAAAATACATGCAATGAAATACATCACACCATCACACCTGTTTGTTGAAAGAGTATAGACCTACTTTTATATTATATTGTTATTTACTACAATTTGTTTCTATTACAAAGTGTCGAAGGCAATAAGGCGAAATGAAAAATTCGCCTTCGACTACGACTGCTGTAAATTTTCGCCTTCGACAACTGGAATAAGGGTGAATACTTATAAAGCTGGTTTAATGGTTTAATTCTTTGTAAAAAAGGCTGCCAGAATATAAGAAATAAAACACTCCATCATCTTGTTTTGTTGTTTTGTTAAGCTATTATTCTTTTTTAATTTTATTTTTTTTTGGTTTGGTTGTTTTTGTAATATTTATATTACTTAAATATAAATGCTTTGTTTGTTTATATATAATATTAATATTATAAATAATAAACATATAAATCGCTTAACCACTAACAACTAACAACAATAGTTTAATATAATAGTTTGTTTAGTTTTAGTTTAATACAATAGTTTAATAGTTTGTCTCTTCTAGGTGGCCTTGTTTGCCATTTTCGCCAGCTGGTTGAGTGGGTGGTGGTTGGCGTGTTGATGTTGATGTAGTTGGGTACTGTGGCTCATAGTCACATTCACATTCGCCACGTTCGCAAGCTGAAGCTGAAGCTGGTTGAATTGGCGGTGGTGGGCGTGTTGATGGTGGCTCATAGCCACGGCCACGTTCGCAAGCTGAAGCTGGTTGAATTGGCGGTGGTGGGCGTGTTGACGGTGGCTCATAGCCACGGCCACGTTCGTAAGCTGGAGCTGGAGCTGGTTGGCGTGTTGATGGTTGCTCATAGCCACGGCCACTTTCGTAAGCTGGAGCTGGAGCTGGTTGGCGTGTTGATGGTGGCTCGTAGCTACGGCCACCTGCCTAAGCTGGAGCTGGAGCTGGTTGGCGTGTTGATAGTGGCTCGTAGCCACGGCCACGTTCGTAAGCTGGAGCTAGAGCTGGTTGGCGTGTTGATGGTGGCTCGTAGCTACGGCCACCTGCGTAAGCTGGAGCTGGAGCTGGTTGGCGTGTTGATGGTTGCTCATAGCCACGGCCACTTTCGTAAGCTGGAGCTGGAGCTGGTTGGCGTGTTGATGGTGGCTCATAGCCACGGCCACTTTCGTAAGCTGGAGCTGGAGCTGGTTGGCGTGTTGATGGTGGCTCGTAGCTACGGCCACTTTCGTAATTATAACGTTCATAGTACTCTTCGTAACGTAATGGGGGGCTGCGTGGTGGGGGTCTGCGTAGTGGGGGGCTCATGTGCCCCCTATAATAGTGGGATATATATCCCCCTTCATAATCGGGGTATGCTCCACTTCGCCACCGCCATTCCTCCCGCTGCTGTCGCTGTAGCCTGTCGTATTGGTGTAACTGCAATTCCGCTTGCATTTGCTGTTGTTTTAATTTATTTATTTTTAGCCTTAATTTTTGGCGTTGAGTTGGAGGCGCCATCTGAAAAAAAAAACTATTAAAAAATTAATTATATAAATAATTAGTGTGATAGTGTGACACCAACTCCACTCCACCAGCGCCCACACCAACTCCACCAGCAAATTGTGTGACCACCAGCAGCACCCCAGCAAACCCGCCCACACCAACTCCACTCCACCAGCAACTACACCGGGACGCCGGGACGTTGATGGACATTAGTGTGACACCAACTCCACTCCACCAGCAAATTGTGTGACCACCAGCAGCACCCAAGCAAATCGCCCACACCAACTCCACTCCACCAGCGCCCACACCAACTCCACTCCACCAGCAACCACACCGGGACGCTGGGACCTCCAGAACTCCACTACTCCACTCCACCAGCAAACCGCAAGAAGGAGGAGAAGGGCTTACTTAGGGTAAGTTAAAGTTAATTTTTCTATGACCTCCAACACAGTACAAATGGTCTGGTTCCATGTTTCCAATAGCTCCAAAATTTGATAAAGCTCCCATATAGATCTATCTCACTAATATACTTCATGAGCCTCTAGAGGCCCCAATTCTTATCCTCTTATCCAATTTGGCTGAAATTTTGCACGATGTCTTTTCTTTTGACATCTATCAGATGTACTGAGTATGGTTTGAATCGGATCGGTCCAACGCCTGGTATAGCTCCCATATATGATATCTCCCATACTTTTTAAGCCTGTAGAGGGCGCAAGGGCGCAGTTTTTATAAAATAAATAGATGGGATTTCTTTGATTTCTTATTATGACATCTTATAAGTTTTTAGTTTCTGCTTGTAAACAGAATCCGTCCAAAGTTCTTGACAAACAACAAAATTTCGATTAAATTCCTTTAAAGAGAAAATTTTGATAAGATATACTCTAAAAACAAAATTTTTAGTCATGGTCGAGCCAGTCGAAGTTTTTAAAGACAGAATTTCCAAAAAATTTGTGCTTGAGAGGAATTATTTGATTTGATTTGATTTTTTGATTTCAATAAAATTTTCTCCCAAATTCAATCTAATTTTTATAACCGCCAACAATTGTTTTATGACCAAATTTTGATTAAGCCCGGGCTCCAAAAAGACATTTTTTCTAGAGATAAAATTTAGTGAAAATTCTTTAAAGACAAAATTTGGCCCGCAATTATTTTTTTCAATGAAATATTCTCCAAAGAAAAAAATTCACTGCGGTTTTCTCTTAAGATAAATTTTTAATGAAATTGTTTAAACAAATTTGTTTTAAAAACACTATTTGAATAATTTTTTTTTTTTTTTTCTAAAAACGAAAATGAGAAAAAAACAAAATTTTAATGAAATTTTCCCTAAAGACCAAACTGCACTATATAACTATATATTTTTTTTTTTTAATTAATCATTTGCCAGATTTTTTAAGTAAAATTATTCCAATTTTGTGTGAAGCTAACATTTTTATGAAATTTTCTCAAAAAAAGTATAAAAATTTCTCGAAAGACAAAAGTTTGTAAGATTGATATCTAATTATATAAAAAATAACTGAAAACCTGAAAACATTGCCATATTTTACTACACGTAGCTCTATGCTTTCAGATTTAACCCTTTTTCGACTGGTGTTGCGTCTTCGCATCAGTGACTTGGTGAACATTTACGTCTATGTTTTTGCTTTTTTTAGTAAAGTCCACTAAAAATAATTATTTTTTAAATATTATTTTTGATTTTAAATATAGTGTTTTTTTTCAACCTCGTTTTTTATTTTATTTATTTATACATTTTATTTATATTTTATATGGAGCATCTTAGATGCAAAGTTTCAAAGCAATTGCACCACAAGAAGGGGTAGTGGACTAAAATGGGTTAACAACATTTTCTTTAAAGACTTAGATTTAATTTGCTCAATAGAATAGTTTTGCGAAGCTTTTACTTGTTTATAGCTGAGTTCAAATGGCGTAACTGGTTTTTTTTAAATTTTTTTTTCTCTACTTTCATATATAGTTTTTATTTTTCAGATGGCGCCTCCAACTCAACGCCAAAAATTAAGGCTAAAAATAAATAAATTAAAACAACAGCAAATGCAAGCGGAATTGCAGTTACACCAATACGACAGGCTACAGCGACAGCAGCGGGAGGAATGGCGGTGGCGAAGTGGAGCATACCCCGATTATGAAGGGGGATATATATCCCACTATTATAGGGGGCACATGAGCCCCCCACTACGCAGACCCCCACCACGCAGCCCCCCATTACGTTACGAAGAGTACTATGAACGTTATAATTACGAAAGTGGCCGTAGCTACGAGCCACCATCAACACGCCAACCAGCTCTAGCTCCAGCGTACGAAAGTGGCCGTGGCTACGAGCCACCATCAACACGCCAAGCAGCTCCAGCTACAGCTTACGCAGGTGGCCGTAGCTACGAGCCACCATCAACACGCCAACCAGCTCTAGCTCCAGCGTACGAAAGTGGCCGTGGCTACGAGCCACCATCAACACGCCAACCAGCTCCAGCTCCAGCTTACGAAAGTGGCCGTGGCTATGAGCAACCATCAACACGCCAACCAGCTCCAGCTCCAGCTTACGCAGGTGGCCGTAGCTACGAGCCACCATCAACACGCCAACCAGCTCCAGCTCCAGCTTAGGCAGGTGGCCGTAGCTACGAGCCACCATCAACACGCCAACCAGCTCCAGCTCCAGCTTACGAAAGTGGCCGTGGCTATGAGCAACCATCAACACGCCAACCAGCTCCAGCTCCAGCTTACGCAGGTGGCCGTAGCTACGAGCCACCATCAACACGCCAACCAGCTCCAGCTCCAGCTTACGAAAGTGGCCGTGGCTATGAGCCACCATCAACACGCCAACCAGCTCCAGCTCCAGCTTACGAAAGTGGCCGTGGCTATGAGCAACCATCAACACGCCAACCAGCTCCAGCTCCAGCTTACGCAGGTGGCCGTAGCTACGAGCCACCATCAACACGCCAACCAGCTCCAGCTCCAGCTTACGCAGGTGGCCGTAGCTACGAGCCACCATCAACACGCCAACCAGCTCCAGCTCCAGCTTACGAAAGTGGCCGTGGCTATGAGCAACCATCAACACGCCAACCAGCTCCAGCTCCAGCTTACGAAAGTGGCCGTGGCTACGAGCCACCATCAACACGCCAAGCAGCTCCAGCTACAGCTTACGCAGGTGGCCGTAGCTACGAGCCACCATCAACACGCCAAGTAATAAAACACAACTCAAAAACGAGATACACACATAAAAAACGCGTTCACCTAGGAGGACGATAAGATACAACAAATTCCCTTCTTCTCACCTCTATCCCCGGACACATTTGCGAGAAAAAGAAAAAAATGTTCTCACGTCCTCAAACCTCCTCACTCACCCTCATTGGTTTTACACAAGGAAATTAAACTCACATGAGATAGTTTGTGATGAGTAGATGAGATTTTCAAATTCCCTATACTAAAATCCTGTTTGGTATCCCAAATTCATTCTTTGTCATATTTATTTTTCAAGCACCTTTCCATCTTCACCCTCCATCTTGTTTCACCTTTTTTATACATAACATTACCTATCAACTTTTTATTTCATATTTTTCTTGAAACAGAAAAACAAAAACAGCATTTTTGTTTCCTAATTGTCGCGTCGCATTAATATAAATATTTTTGTTTACTACTTTGTACTACTACACATACATATGTTATTTTTTATTACTACTTTTAATTTTAAATGATATTATTTTTATTCTTTTAATATATACATACATAATTTTTATTCTTCTAATATTATTTATAAAAAATAAATCAAAAACATTGCAAATCTTCTATGAAATGGTCCTTCTAGGAGGAGAGTAACATATTTATATTAAAACAAGTATTAACAAGGAAGCTTTCTATGCAAACCTCCCACAGGTGAAAGCCTTTCAGTAGTAGTTTCATGAGAAAGTCCTTTACCAAATTGTGAAAAGAGACGTCGAAGTTTTCATATGATGATGAATGGAAAAGACATTTTTGTAAAACTGAAGAGAAAAAGAAAATTTTAGAAATTAATTTTTTTGGTTCAAATAGAAAATTGAAGCATTTTTTTATTTATTTATGACCTTTTATGCTACACATTTTTTTTAACTTATGATATAGTTTTCTTCTTCTCCCTCGACCAACTTATGTATGTAGTTTTATTTTCTTCATTCCCTTTGTCTCGGTCTTCATGCAGTCAGAGACAAAAGTTTAAATACATCATAAAACATCCCATCAAAGAGTCGTTTAAGGGTTAAAATATTTCACAAAAATATTCCTCAAAAGATTACGAGGGATCTCAAGCCGAAGTTTTTTTTAAAATGTCCAAAAGCTGTAGCATACAACGGTCAATTTCAATTTCTTGAAAAGCCAGTACATGTTGATCAAGTCAATGAGCAGACAAGTTGGCATTGGCACGCTTATTCGGCTCGGCCTTATTGCTCGTCGGTGGGTATGGGATCTTGCCATTGTCAAGCTCGAAAACGCTACCATAAAACTTTAAAAAGAATTGTCTATAAAGCGTGCAAGTTAAGCTAAGATGGGGACGAAATAGCAACGCAAGAAGTAGAAAAGAGAAAGAAGAAAGTCGATTTCGCAGAGCCTATTGTATTCAGGTTATAGCTGTAGCAACCTGAAAAGTCTATGCCCACCCATCCATGTTACCTGGTATCCACCAATATATCCCTGGTAACCCATAACCAAAACCTCCCCTCTACGCTACTGCGGTGCCTTCAGGAATCAAACATAAAGAAATTGCTTAGCACATATCTATCGATTTCATGATTTTATTCGACATTGTAACCGATATTAATTCAAAAACAAACATATTCATTTTAAATTCACAAACATTTTTTTTTTAAACCCTTATATATATATATACAAAAGATAATAATAAAAAAACCAAAAAAAAGATAAAAAAACAAACAAACAAATCAAAATAACTTGCTTAACTGCTGTTGTTAACTATATGGCTAAAATTTAAAACGGAATGATTAACAGTGACAGAGGTTTGTTCGTAGATGTCTGTTACGATCGACTGAAATGTTAAACAAAAATGTTAATGCGCATATGTTCAATATGCATAAGAAAGCAAAAGCAAATAAAAAAAAAACGCAAAGCAAAATGATCGAAGTTCAATGACCTGTTTCCGGACGGACAGGTGAAATTGCAAATGTATTAGTGTTATTCTCTGTTTGGTCTTATTTGCTGCTTAAAATTGTGTCATAATTTCAAAACATAAAACCCAATGCAATAATTACAACAACAAATGAAAAATGGTCACATCAACTGGTTTACCATAGGGAAAACAACAAAAACAACATTCACGTTTGTACGGCTATGCATTTATGTACTGAGAGTAAGGGACCACCATTCAAAAACAAGTGAGCATATTAAACTGCAGCCAAGAGCTTGCTATATGTTTCAATGCCTCTAAAGCTGTAAGGAGAAAATAACAAGGCATACACAAAAGGAAAAAAACCCTTGAACGCCTACGTGAATGTTATTTTCGAGTCCTTTTACCAGGATTTATAAAATGTTCTAATTATTTTGATCTATTTGAAATTTATTGCAGCTGAATTTGTGACCAAAGAAATATATTTTGAATTTATTGAAAATAAAAGAGAATCTTCATTGAAACCACCACTGCTCTTCAATATTCTAACGGTCTGCTCAAATGATTGGCACAACTAGTCCATGCAGCCACAGCATTAATGACAGCAAGTGGTGTTTTCAAATAAAGCAACAACAACAACAAAACAAAGGAGTAAAGAAACCACTTACTTGTCGTTTAGATCCCACGATGAAAGGCCTTTCAGCAGGGGTATGCGGGGCAGGGCTATTTGCACTTCCCAACACTGGTGGATGTTCTTATAACTTACTAGATTTGTTGGTTGTTTTATTTATTGTCTCTTTTATGTGACTTGTTGTTGTAGTCTTTGGGTGTAATGTTTTAATATGATTTTCTTTTTCTTTATTAGTGTTTCACTTTTTCTAAATTTTTTAAATATATCCTTTTTTTCTTCGACCACTTGCGTAATTTTTACCCTTTAAAATTTTGGAAACTAAATAAATTTTAGAGACACTATAAAGTTGTTAAAAATGTTACTTTTTCTCCAAAGAACCGATTTAAAAAAAATGAATATAAATGGAAGCGGTTCAAAATCAAACAACACATACGAACAAATAACATGAGATTTTCATGCATGCAAAGCAGACTTCTGCTTGGAAAAAAAAATCAATTTCTTTCTTTTTCAGGTTCTTACAGTTTTCAGGCTATCAAAGCAACGATCTTTTTTTTCTAATTCGCACTATAAAATAGGTCACTTTTAAGGCTGCGAATATGAGCAGGAACACACTATTTTTTTTTTTTGTTTGGGGTTATATAGCACACAAAGGCGGTCAGGGCTTCGCCGCAGTCCCCGAATACTTCCTCTCCACTCCCCTGACCACGGACACAACGCGGGGAGTAGGAACGAGTTAATTTCACGACGCTGAGTAACAGACTGATGGGTTCCGTGTAAATGGGATGCAATGGTACTCCAAGTCAAGCCAGGGACTTCGTTCGCCTCAAAAGAGAAACCAAATCGACCAAAGAGAGTTAGAAACCTGAGGGAAACACACGACCTCTTATTAGAATTGGAGCAAAGCAAAAAAAAAACAAAACTTTATTTACCTTTGTAGGTTTTTAATCGGGAAATGGCTAATGCGGGTTTCATATGCGGCAAATCAATAATTTAAATGACCGGAAATAAATTATGATTCAATGGTAGTTTGGCTCAAAAATTTATCCAAACACCCTTATTGGAAAATTTAACATAAGTTAGAATAAAATTCCAACCTTAAAACAGAAAAAAAAGAAAATTCGAAATAAATGAAAGCAAATCACTTTATGCCGACCTACCGACACCCGAAAAATAAGAAAAACTCACAATGGATAATTAAAGAAGTTCCGAAAACTGAGCGGTTTTCATAAAAAAAAAACGGATGACGTTTCAATAAAAAAATTCACAGCGGTTTTATTAAAAATTGACTCAACAAACAACGATCGTAGCTTTATGTACACTTGTTCACTCTGGGAAAGCTTGCCAAAAATGAGGAAGATGGCTTCTCGGCCAGGCCCTTTTCTACTCTCGCCAAAGCATCAGAATTTCCCAAGCTCTTAGCAAAGTTTACAACAAAAAAGAAATGGCCCGACATATACCAATGCAAAACAAACTCAATATGTCGCGGAGAAAAGGAGATAACATCATTGCCTAGGGCATAAAGACTCAATGGCATAGCATAGATATAACAGCGATTAAATGTAATGTGCGAAATCACAGGTATAATCTAGGGAGCTATTTGCCAAACCAAGCCACCAACACCATAACACAATCAGTCTGGCCACAAACCGGAAAAGGAACAAAAAAGAAAAGAAAGATTTAAACCAACACAGCCACAAGCGCCACTACATTTACCCCCCCGCCAAAATCAGGTTTCGGGGAGGAAAAAAAACTCGAAAGCTGATCACGCTTGTGGATGTTCATTGCCTTATATCCTTCGCATGATAATTACCAAGGGATCGTCCTTGTAGATCCTCAAGTTCGTAATAGTAATTGCCCAGTTTCCTACGTATCCGGGCTTTAACAAAAGTTGGAGCCAACTTGGCATTGTAACCCTGCTCAAAGTTGCTTTGGCGAAAATTTCTCCGGAAAACCTCTTGACCAACTTCGTAGGAAACCTGTCTGGACCGAAGGTTATATGCCCTTTCATTGCGCTCAAACTGCTTCCTCATGAAATCCGAAGCCTTAGCACGAATAATATCAAATGAGTCCGAACGATTGAAATTGACAGCCCTATCATCTAACATGCCCAAGTTTCTTAATAATTTATAAGAAGCACCATTGGTCACCATATGCTGACCGAATGCCATGAAATAAGGGGAAGTACCAACGGAGGAGTGAACTGTAGACCTAAGTGCACATGCAATTCGACTCAGATTCTCATCCCAATCCTTCTGGTTAGGATTTACATACGCCTTTATCGCAGAAATAACTGATCTGTTCACTCTCTCAGACGCATTTGCCTGGGGAGAGTGAACCGCAGTATAAACATGAGAAATGCCATAATGTTGCAGAAGTTTATTGAAATTATTCGCCTTAAATTGGGTTCCGTTGTCGGAAACAACAACCTCGGGGACGCCAAAAGTGTGAAAAAGATACTCCTCCAGGAACTTGACAACTATATCGGCCGTAAACTTCTTAACAGGATGGATAAAACAAAATTTCGAAAAATGGTCCAACGCCACAAAAATTCCTACGTTACCGGTTCTGGACCTAGGATACGGTCCTAAAAAGTCCACATACAGCCTCTGGATGAACCTATGAGTCTCCCCTGCCTTACCCATCGGTGTTTTCATAATGTAATTCGGGTGTTTAGTGGATTTGCAGATCTCACAACTGTTAATGTAATTTCGGACATCATCGACCAAATTTGGCCAGTAGTAATATCTTCGGATTCTCTCCAGTGCCTTATTAATTCCGCAATGAGATGAGAAGGGGTCATCGTGGTGCTTTCGCAGGACCTCAGGAACTAAACCCGATGGAATCCAAAGTTTCCATGCCAAGTCGTCAGTTGTTTGTTCTCCGCGTGCGTGCTCTGTCCTTCTATACAAAAACCCATCGATTATTTTTAAGTCAGGTGTATGATCGATATTAGCTTGAACCCTTCTTAACAAGTCTTTGTAGTCTTCGGAGTTAAAGTGGGTAGAATTCAAATCTACAAAAACCCCACTGTCCTTACCTATCTCGGACAAACACAAGACCTCGGACAAGTCATCAGAGTTGACACGGGAAAGCGTATCAGGAACTATATTTTGCGTACCCTTTCGATGCTCAATCTTAAACCGATAGCCTTGTAGTTTCAAAGCCCATCTGGCCAGCCTTGTGCTTAGGTCTGTTTGGGACATGAGCCATTTTAATGATGCGTGATCAGTTATCACAGTGAACTCATGCCCCTCGACATAAGCCCTGAATTTCTTTATACTCAGCATTGCTGCCAAGCATTCTTGTTCGGTGACACTGTAGTTGCGTTGGGCTTGGTTGAGTTTCTTAGACATAAAAGCTATCGGAAACTCATCACCCTCCGCATTCTTCTGCACCAATACACTTCCTATTCCTGTTTTGCTAGCATCGCAGTGTATGTAAAAAGGCTGCGAGAAATCAGGACTATGCAAAACAGGGGCTGAACTCAAGATTGACTTTAAATCCTCAAAAGCTTTCTGGGCATCATCGGTCCACGCAAATTTTCTTTTTGCCTTTAACAAATCTGTTAAAGGAGTCGAAAGGGCAGCATAGTTCCTAATAAATTTCCGGTACCAACCCGACATACCAAGAAAACGTCTGACCTGTTTAACAGACCTCGGTGTCGGGAATTCTGTAACGGCGGCAACTTTATCTGGGTCTGTTCGGATAACCCCGTTTCCCACAACATGGCCTAAATATCGGACTTCAGTCACGCAAAATTTACTTTTCTCGACATTTATGGTTAAACCAGCGTTTCGTAGACACTTAGCCACTTCCATTAACACAGCAATATGTCGCTCAAAGGATGCCGATACCACAAGAAGATCATCCAGATAGACAAACACTTCCGATCTGAGGTCCGCAGGTATCACCCGGTCCATGAGCCTGCACATGGTCTGTGGCGCATTGCATAGACCGAAGGGCATGACTTTGAAATGATACAGCGGCCTCCCAGGTACCGTGAATGCTGTCTTATCTTTCGATGAGTCATCAAGTGGTATTTGCCAAAAGGCATCTTTGAGGTCCAAACTACTGATAAATTCCGCCTTGGGCAGACGGCTTAAAATGCCGTCGATATGTGGAAGCGGATAAGCGTCACCTATTGTCAGAGAGTTTAGTTTCCTGCTGTCGAGACACAATCTATTTTTGCCAGGTTTTCTATGTAGCACCACTGGAGAAGACCAGGCACTAGAGGATTCTTCTATCACCCCCATGGCAAGCATTCGGTCCAACTCTTCATAAATCAACTTCTCAATCGCCGGAGAGACTGGGAAGTGCCGTTGTTTAACTGGTTTTGCATCACCAGTATCGATGGTATGGCATAAAACATTAGTCTTTCCCAGGCCCGCCTTCGCGAATGAAGGGAAAAGACCTATCACCTTTTGCATCTCGAACCGCTGCTCGGAGGTCAACACAATATCACCCAAAATCTCACAAACGTCAGGGAAAAGATTAAGCGAACCTATGGCCGGTAACAAAGACGGTGGTAAAAGGTCATATAAACGCCAAAAATCGATCCCTAAAATCAGATTCTGCGAGAGAGTAGGTACAATGAAAAGCCTTATGTCCATTTTTCGACCGCGAAATTCAATTGAAGTCTCCAAAATCCCTAAAACCTTTTGAGCTTTGTCATCGGCAGTGTTCACTGTGGTGTGAAGAGGTTTGTATGGAATATCCGAATGTAACATTCGTGTAGCCGCATCAGAACCTAAACAGGATACGGAAGCGCCAGTATCGAGGAGACCTATCATATTTCTGCCTAACAACTGAACCTCCGCATAGGGTCTTACATCTCCAGGTCTGTCTAGGACAGAAACAGAGAAGATTTTCCTCACAGATTTAATCTTTTTCCAAAAAGTTTTCATTCTAATACTCGACCTACTAGGCCTGTAGTCTTCACCAAAAATCCTCTTTCTGACTTCATAATAATTCCTAAGTCTCTCATGGAAAGGAACCAAAGGATTAGGACCTAATCGTCGATCTAACTCAGGGTTATCTGTACAAAGTAATGCCTTTTCATTTCCATTTCCTGTGTAGTTAACACCATCATTTCCATCGTTAAAGCTGGGTGATTTATTTTCAAGTCTGGGTAAATTATTGTCATATCCGGTTAGAGTACTGTCAAAATTGGGTAAAATATCCTCACATATATCACAATATCCTATTTTGTTTCGGGGCTCGTTCGAGCATGACTCGTTTTGGCTGCACCCTTTGGTGCCATCGCTGAATAGTTTTTTGGATTCGAGCTGCATTTCCTACAGCTGGGTTTGTATGTCTGTGGTGCCCCACACCCATAACAAAATATGGTGCGTTCTGCCAAACAATCTTGGTAACGGTGTCCCGCCCCTCGGCAATTCCAGCAAATCAAACTAATTTCTGCTATATCCTCATCAGGTGGCAGCAACTCTAATACCGGTGTCTGTTCAGGTTCGATATCAATCTCGGATAACCGCTTTTGGAGGTGACCCACCTTACTACCAGAAACACCATGCCTTTTATAAACGTCCTGAATGAAAAATTCACGGCGGCGGCAAATCTCACGAAGTTGACCGATAGATTCTATTTTCATATTCAAAATTTCGTGCTGGATTTCTGGCAAAAGATTACGTCTCAAGATCTCAACCAGTGTTTTACCACTCAAAGGCTGCTCCAATCGATCCACGAGGTCGATAACCGATTCGTAAAAGGAGTCAAAAGATTCATGAGACTTTTGTTTCCGGTCTCGGATCATTTCCCTAATATCTACATCCGTACGCGAATCCTTATACTGTTCACGCAGTGCACGACAAAGATCTGGCCATTTAACAATATCTACCGTCTTGTGGAATCGCCAAAACCAATCGTTGGCTTTCCCGTCAAATAACGCACTAGCATTGCCACACAACAAATGAAAATTGCCACCTAAGGTTTGGTTTGTCAACGCTTCAACCCTATAGATAAAACTGTCGACCGGCAAACAGTTTGAGCTTCCATTAAATTTCATCTTCCAGTTAAACATAATTTGGCTAACCTTATCGGGTCGGATACATAAATCAGGCACGGTGACTGATCCTGCAGAGTACGGGCGATTAGTACCAAGCCTAGCATCAAAAAAATCCTGACCACCACTAACATTCGGCCGATTATTTGATGATGAAGGCAAACCAAGGAGCTGCTCAAGTGTGCGATGCTCTACATCAGGTAATGTATGCATTCGTGGTGCTCTGTTAGCATCCGGTGAAGACGTGTTCAAGGCATGAGAAGAATTTATATCCACTCTGTTCAATTGAGGTGGATTACTCTGAATGTGGCCCATTTGGAAGGCATTCGAACCCAATCTAGACAAACTGGTCTCAACACTCTTATCAACCAAAGTCGAGATTTGGCTGGACAAAGCGGACAAAAGTTGGGATTGCTGTTCAGAAACAATCCTAGATACCATACTCTGAATGTCATTCAAAGAAAATTCAGACATACCAAGGGTCGTACTAGAGGAGGTATTAGAAGGTTTTCCCTGTGAAACATTAGTCGCATTTCCTGATTGACTAGATGTAGATGGGACTAAATCGGTTGATCTCATTGAGTCAAAATTCTTGGCTTTCGATGAAGATCTAGTAGCTACAGGTGATGAAGCAGGCTTAGGCGCCGACGGAGTAGGATCTCTCGTAATTTTCTTACCACACACTGGGCAATTAGGATTGGTTTTAATGTGATTGCTAACACAAGTCTTGTGAAATAAATGCCTGCAAACAGTTTCGGTCAAAACGGACTTATCTGGGACAGTAGCATTGCACACGCCACATTTTGGACCGTTTTCCTCACTAGCTAGCGCGTTAGGCAAATCCTCATTACTACGTTGGAGTACCATTTTGAAAAAAAAACCCAAGACAACAAGAGAAGAAAAATCTAAGTAAAATCCTTCACCAGACGACTTCAAGAAAAGTAAAAAAAAAAACCCAAAAATATTTGAATTTGAAAAGCTAAAAATATTCAGAAAAAAATATTTCGCTTTTTATTATTCAAAAACAAAAACAAAAGTATGGAAGTCAAAATAAATCCCAAAAAAATAAAAAATGTAACTCTTAAAAATCAAGAGAAAAAATATATTCCAAGACGGAAAAAAAATCTAAAATAAAAAAGAATAAATAACCAAAAATAAAGCAAAAAAAAAAAAATAAAAAACCAATAATGGAAAAAAAATCTAATAAAAATCGAAATTTCCAAAACCCAAAATAATCATGAAATTATTTGATTCCTTTAGGCGACCACCAGTAGAAAGGGAGAACAAAATATAAAATATATCTAGGCTCTAAAAAAAAAGAGATTCCCCAAAAGAGAAAGATAGATCTAAAAGAAAAGATAAGCTTACGTTGGTTGCAAACGTAATCGAAAACATTCACAAATTCCAATACGTAAATTAGAGAGAAAATATCTTAAGAATTTTAAAGTCTAGGTCAGTATTAGACAGAGGTCCAAAATCCTGAATTCGCCAAACAGCAAAATACAAAAGATACCTTCATAAAGATACAAGGCCGTGTACCCCTATAACTGGTAGTATTCGACAGCACCACTGCATTTAACGAAATACAAATTCCATTGGAATTGAGATACACAGAAGAAAATTGAAAAATTGGAAAGGATGGGAATACACAAAAAGATAGAAAAGGAAAATAGGAGCTGAGCGATTTTGCCAAAATATAAAAAAAAATATTTTGAAGTTTAAAAAAAATAAATTAATTTACGAAAATCAGTTTCAAAACGCTCGGGCCCCACGTTGGGCGCCAAAAATTTTATATATGTAGCATACAACGGTCAATTTCAATTTCTTGAAAAGCCAGTACATGTTGATCAAGTCAATGAGCAGACAAGTTGGCATTGGCACGCTTATTCGGCTCGGCCTTATTGCTCGTCGGTGGGTATGGGATCTTGCCATTGTCAAGCTCGAAAACGCTACCATAAAACTTTAAAAAGAATTGTCTATAAAGCGTGCAAGTTAAGCTAAGATGGGGACGAAATAGCAACGCAAGAAGTAGAAAAGAGAAAGAAGAAAGTCGATTTCGCAGAGCCTATTGTATTCAGGTTATAGCTGTAGCAACCTGAAAAGTCTATGCCCACCCATCCATGTTACCTGGTATCCACCAATATATCCCTGGTAACCCATAACCAAAACCTCCCCTCTACGCTACTGCGGTGCCTTCAGGAATCAAACATAAAGAAATTGCTTAGCACATATCTATCGATTTCATGATTTTATTCGACATTGTAACCGATATTAATTCAAAAACAAACATATTCATTTTAAATTCACAAACATTTTTTTTTTAAACCCTTATATATATATACAAAAGATAATAATAAAAAAACCAAAAAAAAGATAAAAAAACAAACAAACAAATCAAAATAACTTGCTTAACTGCTGTTGTTAACTATATGGCTAAAATTTAAAACGAAATGATTAACAGTGACAGAGGTTTGTTCGTAGGTGTCTGTTACGATCGACTGAAATGTTAAACAAAAATGTTAATGCGCATATGTTCAATATGCATAAGAAAGCAAAAGCAAATAAAAAAAAACGCAAAGCAAAATGATCGAAGTTCAATGACCTGTTTCCGGACGGACAGGTGAAATTGCAAATGTATTAGTGTTATTCTCTGTTTGGTCTTATTTGCTGCTTAAAATTGTGTCATAATTTCAAAACATAAAACCCAATGCAATAATTACAACAACAAATGAAAAATGGTCACATCAACTGGTTTACCATAGGGAAAACAACAAAAACAACATTCACGTTTGTACGGCTATGCATTTATGTACTGAGAGTAAGGGACCACCATTCAAAAACAAGTGAGCATATTAAACTGCAGCCAAGAGCTTGCTATATGTTTCAATGCCTCTAAAGCTGTAAGGAGAAAATAACAAGGCATACACAAAAGGAAAAAAACCCTTGAACGCCTACGTGAATGTTATTTTCGAGTCCTTTTACCAGGATTTATAAAATGTTCTAATTATTTTGATCTATTTGAAATTTATTGCAGCTGAATTTGTGACCAAAGAAATATATTTTGAATTTATTGAAAATAAAAGAGAATCTTCATTGAAACCACCACTGCTCTTCAATATTCTAACGGTCTGCTCAAATGATTGGCACAACTAGTCCATGCAGCCACAGCATTAATGACAGCAAGTGGTGTTTTCAAATAAAGCAACAACAACAACAAAACAAAGGAGTAAAGAAACCACTTACTTGTCGTTTAGATCCCACGATGAAAGGCCTTTCAGCAGGGGTATGCGGGGCAGGGCTATTTGCACTTCCCAACACTGGTGGATGTTCTTATAACTTACTAGATTTGTTGGTTGTTTTATTTATTGTCTCTTTTATGTGACTTGTTGTTGTAGTCTTTGGGTGTAATGTTTTAATATGATTTTCTTTTTCTTTATTAGTGTTTCACTTTTTCTAAATTTTTTAAATATATCCTTTTTTTCTTCGACCACTTGCGTAATTTTTACCCTTTAAAATTTTGGAAACTAAATAAATTTTAGAGACACTATAAAGTTGTTAAAAATGTTACTTTTTCTCCAAAGAACCGATTTAAAAAAAATGAATATAAATGGAAGCGGTTCAAAATCAAACAACACATACGAACAAATAACATGAGATTTTCATGCATGCAAAGCAGACTTCTGCTTGGAAAAAAAAAATCAATTTCTTTCTTTTTCAGGTTCTTACAGTTTTCAGGCTATCAAAGCAACGATCTTTTTTTCTAATTCGCACTATAAAATAGGTCACTTTTAAGGCTGCGAATATGAGCAGGAACACACTATTTTTTTTTTTGTTTGGGGTTATATAGCACACAAAGGCGGTCAGGGCTTCGCCGCAGTCCCCGAATACTTCCTCTCCACTCCCCTGACCACGGACACAACGCGGGGAGTAGGAACGAGTTAATTTCACGACGCTGAGTAACAGACTGATGGGTTCCGTGTAAATGGGATGCAATGGTACTCCAAGTCAAGCCAGGGACTTCGTTCGCCTCAAAAGAGAAACCAAATCGACCAAAGAGAGTTAGAAACCTGAGGGAAACACACGACCTCTTATTAGAATTGGAGCAAAGCAAAAAAAAAACAAAACTTTATTTACCTTTGTAGGTTTTTAATCGGGAAATGGCTAATGCGGGTTTCATATGCGGCAAATCAATAATTTAAATGACCGGAAATAAATTATGATTCAATGGTAGTTTGGCTCAAAAATTTATCCAAACACCCTTATTGGAAAATTTAACATAAGTTAGAATAAAATTCCAACCTTAAAACAGAAAAAAAAGAAAATTCGAAATAAATGAAAGCAAATCACTTTATGCCGACCTACCGACACCCGAAAAATAAGAAAAACTCACAATGGATAATTAAAGAAGTTCCGAAAACTGAGCGGTTTTCATAAAAAAAAACGGATGACGTTTCAATAAAAAAATTCACAGCGGTTTTATTAAAAATTGACTCAACAAACAACGATCGTAGCTTTATGTACACTTGTTCACTCTGGGAAAGCTTGCCAAAAATGAGGAAGATGGCTTCTCGGCCAGGCCCTTTTCTACTCTCGCCAAAGCATCAGAATTTCCCAAGCTCTTAGCAAAGTTTACAACAAAAAAGAAATGGCCCGACATATACCAATGCAAAACAAACTCAATATGTCGCGGAGAAAAGGAGATAACATCATTGCCTAGGGCATAAAGACTCAATGGCATAGCATAGATATAACAGCGATTAAATGTAATGTGCGAAATCACAGGTATAATCTAGGGAGCTATTTGCCAAACCAAGCCACCAACACCATAACACAATCAGTCTGGCCACAAACCGGAAAAGGAACAAAAAAGAAAAGAAAGATTTAAACCAACACAGCCACAAGCGCCACTACAAAGCATATAATTTATATTTATACTTTTGTCTTTGACCCTAGACAAGGCTAGTTATGAACGTTTTATACCTATACCCATTGTTTTGTTTAAATTCCTTGTCTTTGTGCTCAATTTGTTTTAAAAGTGCAGTTTGTGCATAAATGTAAAAATCGTTTAAACTATCAACCCAACTGCTGTCTATGTACATATGTATGTTATGTTGGCCACTAACCGCAATAAGTTTCCATAAAAACTGCACAACCACAATATGAACTTATCCACCAGTAAATCAACCTCCAGCTCCACTCACCCTTTCTAACAAAAATCTAAATGCTGTATGCATTACTATAGAAGAGAACTATTTTTATTTCATTATTATATATCAAAATAGTCTGTATTAGTATTACAAAACCCAAACAAACAACCGCCCGGCCGCCTCTTTAACCCCAGACAGCCAGCCAGTAAGGCTCCTTGCCCCCCGCCTCGTCTTTGTAAGCACTTTTCCCTCTCAATGAAATCAAGGCTTGTAAAAATCTGTAGTAATTGTTTCGAAAAAAAAAAATATTTATATTACATAAAAAAATAACACTGTTTCTTTCTCCCCTATTAGTGTAACGTTTTTATACTGTTTGATGATCTTAAGAAATTATTGTTGTTTTTTTTTTTAATCCTATATACATACAGCTTATCGCGATTTAAAAAAAAAAGATCATATATAAAATAAAATCAAATAAAAAGAATTTCTGTTATACAAGTGCTTCAAAAGAAACCCTAAAACAACAAAAATATACATATTTAGTATCTAATAATTATTAAATTATACAAAAGCAAAACAACAACAAAAACCAACCTATTATTAAAAATAAAATAAAAAACAATTGAACTTTTTTGAATTAACAAATTAAACGAAAAATATTGTTTTAATGTTAAAATCAAAAGGCAAAGCTACAATACATTGCAGCCAAAGGTTTCAGATCGATTAATCTCACAACCTTTCTTCTTCAAACGTTGGAGAGGATTTTGGACTTTCCTATTAAAGACCAGTTAAACACACCTTATGCGTCGATTATGCAACTCAACTATAGTTATGTTGCCAGTAGTTTGTCTAATGAAACAACAATAAATGTAAAGTTACAAATTTGTTTCAGTTTTATTCAATACAAGTTCTTCATCCAAAAAAATATATTTACGCAATTCAACACAGAAGTTAAAATTTCTCTAACAAATTTGACCCTTGGCAACGCATCTGAAGTTGGGTGCAATCCATAATCGACTCATTACTTCTCTGGGGCCTAATGACGGCATTCGATTGCAAGATTTTTCAATCGCGAGAGTCGTTATCGAGTTTCTTTTATTCGAATAATATTCCATTGCTCTGTTATCATCGAGAAGAATTTCTTTTGTTGTTGTATCCGTATGTGGTACACTGAGGCAGCTGCCTTTGTCGATGAAGGAATTCATCGGGTCAATCCGTTACATACAACCGGCTGCCATGGGATTGGATTTCTTTTGTGATTAGTTTGTACACAGGAGAATGCAAAAACGTAAAATTTTAGTTGTGTTCTTCTCTTGTTTTGTCTATTTACTATAAAAAATGATTTATAAAATATTTTTGCCAAATTTAACATCAATTAAATAACAACAATCAATTCTGGTAAACTAAAGGAAAAGCACCAAAATCATAAGAAATTGCGCACACACTAAGGCTACAAAGAGACTGTGGAAGTTTTTATTCCTTACTTCGAGGTCTCGGAGACAGTATAGTTTGGAAGAAGATTAATGTGTGAAGCCTTGTAATAGGCGATTTCAATCGATGCTGCACTTAAGTTTCTTTTTAGAAGAAGATGAAATATTGCTCCCACTATCTCACCACTTCCAAATTGATAGCCATTTGCTAATTTCTTTTGAAAGCTTCTAATGGTCAAAAGATTTTATTATTGATATTGCTGTCGGCCAGAAAACTTTCTGCCGCACGTAAAATCATTTGCTTTTTGCACCACTCCTTCCATTTCCAAAAACAACCGCATGCATATATCGATGCGCAACGTATTGAAACGCTGCAAGAAAATTACTACGTTCGGCCATGAAATCGTTCATTCTGTCTTCTTAAGAGAAAGATCCACAGAGTACACCACAATAAAAAGTAATTTTTACATTTAGATTTACAAAACAAAGTAATATTTATTTTTATTCACTGCCGCCGACTAACTTTTCCTATTTGTTTTGATTCTAATTAGCTTTTTGATGCTGGCAACGCTATACAAAATGGTAGCAAATTTCGATCGAATGCCGTGATCCGAATATGTTTTCGTATCGACAATTTGTTCGAAGCAAAAACGAATACGGTATTGAATGCCGTGTAGCAAACTGCCTTTTTCAAGAGGAGACCTGCTTTTAGTTTGTTTTAGTGTCATCCTTATTAATTTTGCAGGGATACCAAACTCAGACATGGCTTAAAATACCTTTGAACGTAAAGGAGTATCGAAAGCGGCTTTGTACTAAACAAATGGTAGGTGTTGATTTGCCCTTCTCTGGTCTTTTCCAGGATTTGGCGCAATGTGAATATCTGGTACAGGGTGGATTTACCAGGTCTAAAGCCGCATTGATAAGGCCCAAATATCTCATTTACTTTAGGTTTTAATCTTTCACACAGTACGCTTGAGAGTATGTTATATGCGATGGGGAGGAAACTTATTCCTCTGTAGTTGGCACATTCGTATGCTGAGGTTCCAATCATCGGGTATGTGTTCTTCTAGTCAGATTGAGCAGATAAGCTGGTCCATACGCCTTATCAGCGTGTCGCCTCCGGTCTTAAATAGTTCAGCGGGTAACTTGTCGGCTCGTGCTGCCTTGTTGTTCTTTAGTCGGGTCACTGCTACTTGGACCTCATTCTGACTAGGAGGTAAACATTCTATACCATCATCATTGATTGGTTCTGCGGTATCCTCATCGCCGCCCAGGTCGTACACAAGCAGTTGGGTAAAATGTTCTTTCCATATCCTCAGCATGTTAACTGTGTCAGTTTCCAGATTTCCTTCTTTGTCTCTGCAGGAGAATGTGCCTGCACCAAAGCCATCGGTTTGATGTTTAATTCTTTGGTAGAATTTCCGGACTTTATTCTGACTCCTGTACATCTCAATTCGCTCACACTCACGTCTTCCTATCCGAAACATGGCAGAAACGTCAGACTTCCCTCTGACATTTCGTTCCGAAGTCGTGGCAGCCACTCCATAAAATTCAGACTGACTTCGGATCTGAATTCGGATAAATTTTCCGACTTTCGTACAGACTTCTAACCGAATTCTGAACGTTTGGTTCACTGGATTCCTTTGAGGAACGGGATATTTCTCTCATATCAATGAGTGCAGACCTATTCAAGTTTTAACTTAATGATATGAAGCCTCGCTTTTATGTCGAGTCCGATCCGGAGATCGATTTATGTACAAGCAATATCAATGCACAGACCGAATAAAACCAAATTTAATTAGTCAATTGGAATTATTTACATTTATGCGACGTTAAGTATTCTTCAGAGAATATGTAGGAAATTTATTAAAAAGTCGAATTTTTCGAAGTTTTTCCTTTTAATTATTTTATTACTAAGTTCCGGAGTCATCAACAAGTATGGTTTATTATTTACATTTTATCTTTTGAGAAGGATTTTAAAGGAATGTGGAAAAATTACACGAAAATTTTCGGTTTATTTTAACTTATAAAAAAAAATTATACAAAACCCAAGCACACAACGAAATCGATATTTGCTCACATCCATTTTTTTGAAAAAGGATTTTAAGATTCGCAATTAAATTAGCACAACTCACATTTACTAAACTCACTTCAAATCAACTGATATAAAATAATATTACGGAAGTATAACTCTAAAATTGGACTGAAATCAATAATATTGCTCCGCTGCGTGGGCATACATGCGTTGTTTCTTCTTGGCTTCGAATAGCGCTAACGTGATAGTCTCTACCAATTCATCCCTTACATTTTCATTAGTAATAGTTTGTAGTTCCGATTTGATAAAATTACAAAAAGCTTCATCCTTTTCATTCGAAGAAGTCTTATTGACACTGAATACATGTGGCAGGACATTGACTTCTGGTTCCACTACAACCTCTTCGTTTTTCATGCTGCAGCTTGCTACCGGCGTATGATGTCTTCGTTTGACTTTTTTAATTGGTTCTTCTGCAGATACATCGCTTTCATGAGCTTGCGATGATTCATAAGTGTCCTCCTCAAACTGTGAATAGTGTTGTTGCTGCAAATGAGTATTTATTTTATACAAAAGTTGTCAATGGAACACAAAGAAAAAACTTACCAATGAATTGAAGTTGGACTTTTCTTTTCTTACTTTTACATAGTCAAGCAAGAAATCTAACTCCTTGAACCAGTAGGTACATGGGACATATACATCATCTGGATTTACTGCATTTTGAGATTCTCTGGCTTTGGCAAGCTCCCGAGTAAACTGTCCACGCAAATACTGAAGTTTATTCTGTAGAATAAAAGAAAGTATTGAGTGGTATTTAATTCTCTTACTAGTGTAGTTGTGAAGTACTATAGCCAAAATATGATCTAACGCCTTGACTAGTTGATGTGCAAATAAACTGAAACAGTTTAAAACGTGCTTTGTATGGCCGGGACGAATCTTGGTAACCCACCACCAAGGATTCTGCTAGATATTTCCACAAATGAACTTAGTTGAAGTGCATAAGTGTACTCTACGTTCCAAATTTCTGCCAAATCAGGCAAAAAATGTAGCCTCTAAACAAGCATTGAAAAGAATACGACTTCTAAGAGCTGAAAAAGTAAAATCGCAGGACCACATTATATGGGAACTAGATGCAAAACTGAACCGATGTGCCCCTTTTGCAATCTGCAGGGACCGAGATCAATAAGTATCTATGCAAAATTTCAAGCGGGTATTTTATTCGTTCGGCCGCTCTCGTGATTTTGACACACGGAAATGCCTATTATCAATTAAGAATGTCAAAACGATCAAGAACATACAATATATATATATATACTTATGGGATCGCAGATTAACATTTCGAGGTTCTACAAACGGAAGGTCAGAATAGATTAGTATTCCTCCCTCTATGACGGTGGATATATATACAAAAGCAAGTAGGGTAAAATAAATTATCCCTATCTGGGTTATTTATTTGTATGCTATAATACCCAAAACCACAGTGTCTTACAGTGTCTTACAGTGTATAATACTAGTAACTGAATGAGCAGACAACTTACCCTTACCTGGTTTGGCCCAACTTTTATGTTATATGCCTTCATCCTTTCTGCTATCTCAGTTAACACATCATTTCTGCACTTCTTCTTGTGATAAAATCTATTCCTTGGATTGTACAGACACTCATTATTTTTCCACATTGCAATCATTTCCAGAATCGCTTCCTTTGGCCAAATTAACTGCAATAAATCAAATAATTGTATTAGTAAGTTAATAATAATCCACAAAAAAATAAAACTACTCACTTTATCCATTTTGTTTTAATTTTTTGTACCTACATACAACAAAAAATGTTTTTTGTTTTCCAACCAAACAACAGCGCGCTCTAATCTAAAAAATTACATATGTATGTATTTCTACATCTGTTTTATACACACACTTATGCACATATGCAATACTAATATTCCGTATAGTTAGTTAGGTAAAACACATGTGTACTGGCTCTCAAATGTTTCCAAACTGAAATGTATGTTTTAAGCTGTCAGCATTTTGCATGCATTTCACATATGTGTGTGATGTCTCTCTCTCTCTCTCTCTTATCTATAGGTAATTCTTTATGTACGTCAAATAAAAATAGAGCCTACTCTCAGCGACATGTGTTTTACATATGTATGTGTTGTTCCATGAAAAATGGGTACGCGTTTTTGCTTAAATGCTTGATTGGTTTACATAAAAACGTAGCATGTCTACCATGGAATTGCGCATACATTGCTTTGTTCGTCACTATGCATGTCAGGTGACTCCTCTATCGAATTGCAAGTGTATTTTCACATCTTTTCTACTGATTAAATCGACCGATTAAATGATTATCGCGTGATTTCTTGTATTGAAAAACTTAAAAACTTCTTTGGAAAGTAAAAAGTAATTTGATAGCACGAAAACAAATCGGAATGTTTCATATGTAAAATACATATACCTACATAGTAACACCTACTAAGTGGAAAAGGCACAACAAAAACCAAACAAACTAGTACAACAACAAATAGTATGGGGTGCAAAGCGCCATCTCTTGATTTAAATGAGATGATTTGATTTACAAAATGACTTAAGGTTTGTTCGCGCACTTGTCCAGTAAGAATTTGCAGGAGTGTAAGATCATCCTTTACTGTCGTTGTTGTAACGACGTGTCTATATGTGGAGGTGGATTGCCAGCGTCTGCGTTTGCAGCTACTCTGTATGGAGCATTATCCGCCACCTATGGTCGCGCCCGGTAGCTCGCAGCTGAGCTTCTTGCGATAACAATGAACACCACAAAGATCGGAACTCTAAGTTCCAGCCTGTGTGGTGCTCATAGTTTTCGTGCCGGGAGATAAATAACAAAAGAGCAACCCTAAGGTGGTGGTGCCGCAAATGTGAAAAGATAAAAAATGTAAAAAAACTTTAAAATCCAGATTTGGATACCATTGGAAAATTCCATCAGCTCGGCTATTGACTTTACCTTATATAAGTTTGCCTAGTTTCTACTGGATGTTTTTTCCAGCAGAAGTTTGCAGCATCGAACAACTGTTTAATTCAAATAAATGCAAAAGAGAGTAAAGACTGCGCTTACTCTTTTGCAAAATTTTACTGGAAAATTACGCGAACAGACCTAATGTCATTTTGTAAATCAAATCATCTAATCTTAATCAAGAGATGGCACTTTGCACCATACACTATTTGTTGTCGTACTAGTTTGTTTAGTTTCTTGTTGCGCTTTTTTCACTTAGTAGATGTTACTAATTAGTTGTATGTATTTTACATATGAAACATTCCGGTTTGTTTTCGAGCTTTCATTTTAATTTTTTTATTCTTGTGTTTGGGTATTCTATATTGGAGTTAAAAATTTGCAACAACTTTTGGAAACTGTTACGTTAGATTGAAATAAGTGTGAGGATATTAATCCGCACTGTAGACATAAGTTACTTCAAATCTGGCATTGTGTCCCCAATTAAGTGCCAGAGTCTGTTAAGCATGAATGATACCTTCCTTCTTACTTCCTGCCAGTAATAGCCTCGTCTACTCCGATCCGTAGAATTTTTGCTGCCTTACCGACCCTTTTACTCTTCCGCAGTGCCCACGCCCATAGCTATTGCTATAACCCTGATGGCCATCCAATGATGTTCATATCTAACGTCCTCGCTTTAATACAATACTACCTCACACATTTTGTGGTCACCCGGATCTCCGGCTGCAGGATCGTATTATTGTCAGACTGTCAGAAACCGATTTTAGTCCATCTGTCCTCAATGTAGACTCCCACACGCACTCTGTCTTTTAGCTTTGATCCGTCCGTGTAGTATGAATACGAATCCGAAAACGTGCTGCTGTCAGCAGCGTCTGACATTCGACCTTAAGTATGATTTCTGGTATCTGATCTGAAACCTGTTCCAATCCATCCAGGTTTTCAATAAGTCCCGCGATGGTATGACCTGCTCCTATTTTCTATCCACTTTCTGATCACCACAAGTCTCAAAGCTGCCAAAATGAAAACAAAAAAAGCGCGAGAAGCGCTTAACCTCTAGTATAGTAAGAGAGACTTCCTTAATTGAATTCTGGAAATTGTAGCTTGTTTTGTACACAGACAATGAGGCTAACGCAACAGTGGTATAAAATTTTTGAACACTTCCCATGGTCCGTTCTCTGCAGATGAATCTCCACCATTAGCCTCTGCATGTCCCCCTGATGGCCGGAGGACTGTAGATGTTGTCCACCTGTCATCACCACCCAGGCTGGAACGTTGAGATTCGATCTGTGCGGTGTTCATTGCTGTCACGAGTAGCTCAGCTGTGGGCTACCGGGCTCGTCCAAATGTTGCGGATAGTGGAATGCTCCATGTGAATTGGCTGTAACGGCAGTCAATTAGCGGTATCGAGCAGAGGTAATCGATCCTTTGGATCGGAACGAGTTTGCTCACCTACAGGAGCTTGAAAAGGATCGCCTCCTCCACATGAAAATGTGGCTACAACAACATCAACCATTACCGTGGGTGGATGCTATATTCTTGCTAGTAGCAGTATAGATATTTAACTTCTTCCGCCGCTAAGCAATGAAGATCTAGTAGTAGCCATCCCTTCATGAAAGTGGCTTCCATGTACATCCCTGTACTGGCTGTATGACACACAATTCAGAGAAGGGGTTTTCAAACCTTAAGTTACAGATGGAAGCCACTTCTGCAGGAAAAAAGAACCTCATTGTGGGTAGTGAGTGGTATGTGGAGAAGTCCAGATGCTATTGAAAAAGGTCAACTAATTATTAAATATATTCTAAGTTGCAATCCGGAGAGAACTGTCTCCAATGTAACAGAACGTTTTTATTTTTAAAAATAATTCTTACATATTTCTCTTTATAGTTTTTTATTTACATTAAAATGGTATCCCCATCCAATGCCACGAATCCAGGATCCTTTATAATATCATCTTCATCATCTACATTGCTAGACATTTCATCAGGATTATCAATATCAAATCTTTCATAGTTAGAATTATATCCCGGATGCAATCTCATATGATACTATAAAATGTTCAACCAAATTTTTTTATAAGAAAACTCACATGTGTGGAGAAAATAATTCATACCTGTAAGTGATGTTTCCGTCGAAATGGTTTCATACAAATTTCACATTTAAATCTTGGTTCTGCCGCATGTATAGAACTCACATGCTGTCTTAGTGTTTTGGGATTGGCAAATTGTTGTGGACAATGGTCACACCTGAAGCTAATATTCGTATGTTTAAGGGCATGTGTTCGCAAATGCTCGGCTGATATATACGATTTTCCACAGGTATGACAAACATGAGGCCGATAATTCGTGTTGTGACGCCTCTGATGAGATCTAAGATCTGATTTTGTTAAGAATGCTTTTTCGCACTGATCACACTGAAATTGCCTTATATTGTTGTGCCTATTCATGTGATATTCAAAGTGGGCTTTTTGTGAAAATGTCTTTTGGCACATTTCACAGCTGTATGCAGGATTCTTATCATGGAGCTTCATATGAGTAGCAAGACCCCGTGATGACTTTAAGATAGTCGAACATACCTTGCAAGCATAGGTTTGTACATGAACATAAGTTTTATGATGTTTGAATTGCCTAGAACAGGAAAACAATTCACTGCATTCGGTACAAGAATACATTTTATTTTTTTCATGAAAGGGTATGCCTATTTTACTGCGAATTTTAGAGATTTCTCTTAAATCCTCCCCTTCGGAGGTGGCAAGAGTGCTCCTATCTAAACATTGCTCTTCGCTTTCATCAATTTGCGAGCCTAGGTTATCTTCCATCACATAATTTTCTAAATCATTTGTGTCCGCTTCAGATTGGCTGATTGTAGTTTGCGTTGCACCATCATCCAGTACTTTATATATCTCAAGTACATAATCTGATTTATCTAGCCCTGCACAATGGGCTAATTCGGCAGCTTCTGAAATGGCTTCATCCTCCTCAGTTTTCATGTCTTCGTTTGTTGGATTCAATTGTATGGGGTCTGTTTCATTTATTGTTGTCTTCTGTATAGACACTGGAATTAAAAATACGCCCTCTGAGAGTACGTTTTCCGATTCTCCTTTTATGCAGATTTCTGTCTGTGTACTTATATATGAAACCTCTTTAAGACTTGCGTCAACACTCACATTCTCCTCCTCCACCAAATCTTCTATTGTTATTTGCTCTTCATTATATACCTCCTCATCGTCGCTTAGGAGTTTCTCTTCTTTTTGTGGTAACACATCCTCTTCGTATAGCCCCTCCAACATTTTTAAGGTATTAAGGGCCTTGTCTCTAAGTTTCTTAAACAATTTCATTTGTAGGCAACAACTATTGCAAAGATAGCGCGGATAGTAGTCGTATGTCTCCGGGGTAATCTGCCACCATGAAAGCAATAAATGTATGAATTTGAAAAGTTAAGGATTTGCAATAGTTACCTCACAAACCAGAGAGTCATACAATCTCCCAGCATTAGATAAAGCAGGTGCTGTTGGTGGAGACGTTGCCTCATTTGTCGTGACTTCTTCAAATAGACATTCATAATCTGCATCATCTTGATTAGGATGTCTACAAACCCGGCAACTATTTATCAGATCTGGATTTGAACTCATTTTTGTTTACAACAACAAAACAAATCTAAGGATGGGAAGGAAAAACAAATCCCATTGAACTAATCGATTAATTCAAGTAGGGATGATAAAGTAGCAAGTTATCGGTTAATCCCTAAAGGCTAGTACCCTATTCTTTTTTCACAGTTGAAAACACAATATTTTTTTACGGTTACTTTTTTGTAACACTGGAAAATCCCAATGAAAACATAATAATTTTATGACAAATTTTTCATAAGTAATGAGCGAATGTCATACTGAATGCTTCAAAATCTATTATCTAAAAAGTAATCAAGAAAATATTTTGCACAAAACTAACATAGTCCCAGCCATAAATTGAAAACATTGGCGTGGATGCCTGCCAAAGACGTTGCGTTGTTTTTGTAATGGTATTGGTGAAAACAAAGGTGTATGCGTCACATATACACATAACCGTCAGTCATGGCTGATAAATCAAAATCAGTTGATTTTCTTGATAAATGGCGTCTATCAATTACCGTTTACGAAGAAATGTGTTATCCTAGGCAAATTTAAAATTTTAAGCTAAAGTCATTTGCCCAGCTGATGAAATTTTCTAATTCCAGAGTTAAGGCTGGTGCTATATTCGTTTTCCACAGTTGAAAACACACATTTTTCACGGTTACTTTTTTGAAACACTACAAAAATCTCAATGAAAACATAATACATTTAAGAAATTTTTTTCTTAAATAATGAGGGAATGTCCTACTGAATGAAATCAGCAAGTTTTTTGCTTCAAAATCTATTATCTCAAAAAAGTAATCACGAAAAAATGTCGTGAAAAACGAAAAGAGTACCAGGCATTATATGCAAATTTCACTACATCGTCAAATGCTTTGTTTGGATTTTAAAGGTTTTTTACATTTTGTTTCTTTTTTTGCACAGGGTTGTAAAGTTGATTTCGTTGTTGCTGGACTAATGACTTTACCTTGTATAAAGTTGCCTAGATGTTGTCCAAAGAAATGTGTGTGTGTGTGTGTACTTTTGCGTAAGTGAGCAGAGAATATGCGAGACAGAAGATAACAACAAAGAGAATGCAAAAAAAATCTGACATCTTAATACCGTCATTAACAGCTGTTCGCATGAGACCACCTTATTGAATCCGCCTAGGGTGCTATCATTAATTGACAAATTGACTGATATTGACAAACACTTTCTGTGCCAAATAAAGTCAAAGAAAAGAAATAAATCGATGTACGATGGTTTTTTGCAAAAGCTGTAATCAACACATAAACCGCGTTTACACTGCTCTTTAAATACGGATTTTATGACTCCGTCATCTAATTTTCCCTTATAAAATCTGCTGACGAACGCCTTAAATCCTGATTTAATGAGCAGTGCAAACGCGGTTATACGCACAATGAGTATGATCATGGTGTGCCGTCTAAAAAGGTCATAAAAGAGGCATTAGATGATGCTACAGCCCGGTCTGTGGTTGGTACGTATATATAGGGCTCGTGTTACTTGTTGTCGAAAAATACATTTTATCGTTTGTTTCTGACAAACGTCAACTGCCAGTTTTAATTTAGCGAATAATCCTTCAGCTCTGCTGATGTGGCCACCTTAAGCTGCCATCACAATATATGTTCTTGTCTTATGACAAGTCAAGTTTTGTTTACGCATCAGCTTTTGCAGCTTTTGATGTGGCCACCTTAAGCTGCCATCACAATATAAAGGGTGATTTTTTTGAGGTTAGGATTTTCATGCATTAGTATTTGACAGATCACGTGGGATTTCAGACATGGTGTCAAAGAGAAAGATGCTCAGTATGCTTTGACATTTCATCATGAATAGACTTACTAACGAGCAACGCTTGCAAATCATTGAATTTTATTACCAAAATCAGTGTTCGGTTCGAAATGTGTTCAAATTTTGACAAATTTTGTTCAGCGATGAGGCTCATTTCTGGTTGAATGGGTACGTAAATAAGCAAAATTGCCGCATTTGGAGTGAAGAGCAACCAGAAGCCGTTCAAGAACTGCCCATGCATCCCGAAAAATGCACTGTTTGGTGTGGTTTGTACGCTGGTGGAATCATTGGACCGTATTTTTTCAAAGATGCTGTTGGACGCAACGTTACGGTGAATGAACACATTTCGAACCGAACACTGATTTTGGTAATAAAATTCAATGATTTGCAAGCGTTGCTCGTTAGTAAGTCTATTCATGATGAAATGTCAAAGCATACTGAGCATCTTTCTCTTTGACACCATGTCTGAAATCCCACGTGATCTGTCAAATACTAATGCATGAAAATCCTAACCTCAAAAAAATCACCCTTTATGTTCTTGTCCTATGACAAGTCAAGTTTTGTGTACACATCAGCTTTTGCCCTCATTTAGGTTAAGCGATACCAAAATCACATACAGGTGTGATAGCAAAAATGACGAATCACAGGTAAGTTGACAATTTTGACACGAATAATGAAATACCTATCATACATAAATAGTGACATGTCATAGAACATATAGTGTGATGGCATCTTTATTAATACGCAAACAAATTCTGTGGAGACCATATGACTTTGACACAGCACTGATCACTTCCCGTGTCAAACAATTTCATTTTTTTTTTTATTATTTTTCTGTCACTTTGCATTTAGAATTCGTCTGAAGCGGACGCTTCGGGATTCGATGCTTAGTCATCGTTATACACAGTACAGTTATAACTGTACATTGGTTTTAATTCTGTATTTTTAATACACGTGTTTTAATTTACAGTTGGTGGGGACACCAACTTCGGAAGTACAACCTGGCATATAGAGTCGTACTCTGCCATTTCGATTAAAGTCCAAAAAAAAAAAAAAAAAAATATTTTTCTGTCGGGGATTACCCCACAAGAAATAAGCTTTTTAGCACAATTCGAGGAAAAGGGTGGCTACACAAAGATGGGCTCGTACAGAAGGAATATAATGGAACGCATTAATGACATAGATATAGACGATTTGGAATATGTGGAAAGGGATTTGTGTTTTTATGAATTGGTAAGCTGCTTTGCATCTCTATCGAGATATGACTAATAATCATGCATATATGCTGCTATTTGTTTTTTTTACATATATTCCTAGGTTTCTTTGGGGTTTCTACTTTATGGCAGAGAGAAAACAACTTCGGAGTACATTTTACAAAAACTTATAGTGCTGCAGCAAAATCCACCCAAAGGTAAGGGTAACTTTGGACTCGCGGGTAGCAGTGATATTCTCCGCAAATATGCCACCATAAATAACACCACATGGCGTGTCAACATTGTGGAGGCGCTGGCAATTATAAGAGCAAAAAAGGTTTTGCGCAAACTGGGATTTAGTTGGCAAGAGCTTCATGACATTTATCTGCCACACATACCGGAAGTAAATGTTTACATTCATCCTTTGTTAAAAGCTTTATACAAAATCTCTGAGCGGCTCTCAATCGCCCAAGCGGGCAGAATGGTTATCAAGATCAATGAAACGTATTTGCGTCATGAATCACAAAACTTGCGTTTCTATGATTATGGTCATCTGGAAGTGTTTCTTTTGTTCTGGATGACTAGAGATGTAATTGCAATTGGCAATCAAAATTTGCAAGGTGCCGATGTGCTTAATTTAATATCATATTTTAAACAAAATGATTTGGATTCAATGAAGGCAGTTTTGGTGGATACCATCAACCATAATTCTGTGCATGGAAACTATAGAAGAGCCACAAACAACACATCGAATACAGTGGCAGACAATGTTGTGCAATCTGCCGCTGGAAATGCTGTTGGTAGACAGGAAACAGAAGACAAAGATTCGGGGGCTGTTATGGATTCCCGGGATATGTCATTGTCAGCAGAACACATGCAACCCCAACCAAATGGTTTTCCCAGAACAGATCATGAAGACTTTGATTGTACTGAACGCTATGTTATACGCAAGCAACAGGCGGGTTATGTTTTGATTATAAATCAAAGCAAGTTCTATGAAGAAACAAATCCAGAGTTTAAGGTAAATTTTGTATACACTATACATTTTCGAATTTGATTTTCAACTTTGGCTTTATTTTTTTTTTTCAGAATCTTTTACCCAAAATACCATTTAAGCCATATCGTGCTGGAACCGATGTTGATAGAGATAATCTGAAAGCATTATTTTCTTCATTTGGCTATACGCCCTTAGTTCGCGATAATCTAACGCATGAAGAAATGCAGCATGTTATAGGACAAACTGTGCAAAAATCTCTCATTAGAGATTCCTTAATTGTGTGCATATTGACACATGGCATGGAGGGAGTAGTTTATGGTTGTAATAGCATACCGGTTAGTATAAACACCATAAAAGCAATAATGGCAGAGGATACATTGAAGGGAAAACCTAAACTATTGATAATACAGGCATGTCAAAAGAACATTGCCCCATTGGATACGGTTAGTTTTTGTTGCCTAGATTCAATAAATAAAAATTTCTTCTAATAATTTCTTTTTTGTAGAGTGTTTCAAATGCTGAAAACCAATTGGAAAAACAACCAGATGCTTATGCAGATATGCTAACAGCAATGTCTTCAATAGCAGGCACGGAAGCCTTAAGACATACCATGACTGGAAGTTGGTTTATCGAATCTCTGTGTAAACTCACAGCAAAGTGGTGTACTCGGTAAGTACAGATTTAATAGCATATGGTATGATGATCTTTATATTGTTGTTGTTGTTGCTTTTTTTCACAGCAAACACATGCTGGATATATTAACCAATGTTATTGCAGATGTGGCAAAGAGGCATGACAAAAATGAATATATGCTTCCCATTATGAGTACCACCTTGCGGAAAGATTTCTTTTTACCACCACCCACATAGTAGTGCAGTCAGTGTTCATAAGTCGCCTTACTTGTATTTTTTATTTTTATTTCGCACAATTTTAAAGAGTACACATTTGAAAACAAGTTTTGTTTTGGAAATGTAAGAGAAAAGTTAGAAATGGAAAATGAAGTGAACCTTTGGCCAAAATTTCAAGGGACTTTCCTTATTTTCTATAAATTTTAAGTTTTGTTTTGCAACTATTTTTTCATTTGAATATTTTGATAAGAATACTTTATTTATTTTAAAAAGAAAAAAGAAAACAAACAAAAGTAAAAACCCGCTATATTCGAAAAATGTTCAATAATTAACTCAAAAACAAGTTGATTTAAAAATTAAAAAAACAGGCGTTTGGGTGAATCGAGTCACTCACTTGATTTACACAAAATTAGTGGAACAGTCAGTAAGACATCATGCTGCAATTGACGAAGGAGGTGAAATACTGGTCTTAGTAGGTGATTAAAAATTTTTCGTAGAAAAGGTATAAAATGACATAACAGTAGACCACAGATTGCCTAAACCGGTGCCTAAGTGACATTGCTCCAAGTGTTCCAGCCTCAAATTCCGCCTATGTTCGTTGACTACCCTGTTTTTTTTTTCCAGATTCCGCTTGCTGATTGCCAGGGTACGTCACAAAGGAGATCAGAGTATGCAATGGAAATGTCTGGCGAGCGGCTACACCTCGTTATCCTAGTGGGGGCATCCTCATTCACTGTGCAAAAGGTGGAGCCTTCAATCTGCTCTGCCAAAGCTATACCCCGCTGATCGTTTCCTAGGGGGATCGTTATGTCGGGGTTATAAGCTTGGCCTTTAATTGGGACACAACTACCAACCGGCGGTATGTACATGTTATATATCTCTATCTCGAAAGTACCGGACCTGACTGCTATCCCCATTCACTCCATGTAGGGGTCACTAGCGCCAAGCGCGGGCGAGATGGGTCTATATTGCACGGAATGGTGTATCACGAAGGCCAATCCCCTACCTCCATTCCTTGAGTGATCCTTACGTAGCACATTGTATCCGTGACAATGTGCATGCTGCAGGTTTTGATAAGCTTTGTCTCCGGATCGCTGCGATCGAACTTGCCACGGAGACCGTTGCAATTCAATTGCAAAAATGATACACTTCCCGACGCTGGCCTGGCAATATTGGGGCTGGGATGCTGCTGTTGCGTATATTGCCGCAAGGAAGAGGTCGCAAAGGTCACATAGTCCGACGACGAGGACGCAGAAGGCGACGAAGACGACGCTTGTGATCCACTGCTGCCTATGTACACAGCACATAGCAACATATGACTATACTTCCGTAGTGATGTTAGGCCAGAACAAGATCAGAAATGTACCCACTTCATGCACCGGTTACACCTCACCTACACCGACCGATGATGGGGGCGGTTTTGGCAAGCCGAACAGAGGCAAGAGGCTGTAATTATTTCACAGCTAGCTAGCTAGCATGCACAGACAGACGGATTTGTTTGGGTTTGTTGAAGTGACAGTGCTTGGTCTGTTGGTCAATTGTTGTTGAAGGGTTGAAGTCGACCAGCAGCGTATTCCTGAACTCGCTGCCCGTAGCTTTTATCAAACGATGACTTTTGATGAAAGGTAGACGGCTGATAAGTTTTCATCTGGCAGCACCAGTTTTGGTTGTCCTTTAGCAGTCTGCGTAGTTAATAATTCATTTCGGCTGGCGCCAGGAGGCATAGTTTTGCAAAATTTGAGTATAGCCGCTTAACTTTTGCTTCGTTTAGCACTGAAAGGGTAAAAGTAGAATTTAGGCTAACAGAAAAAGAAGTAAAATACATAAATGGCTACATTTGAAATACAATGAAATGAAATTAAATATGTACAGATTTTATTTACTAAAAGTTTAAAACTACAATAATAAATTAATGGTTTAGTTTTACAATTTTATATTAAGCAATCATAAATTCTAATAAAAAATTAAATTTGTAATATATTTTGTATGTTTTTTAGCCTATAATTCAAGGAAAATATCAACAAAAACAACAAATGTATTTAATGTCAGAATTACAAAATTAATTAAACAAAGTAAACAACAAGGAAAAACAAATTCTTGGTGTGGCCTTATTGAAAAAAGTAATCCATAGCTAGTTTTCAAATTCCTTTTCCATTTTTTGAATTTCCCTCTCGCATTGAACCACTATTTCCCGGGCATCAGAAAGTTCAATCAACAGTTTTTTCTTGCTCTCTTTGAGTTGTAATTCTCAAACCATAGAAAAATGTTACTTGTTGGATTAGTTGGAGCCCAAACGTCGGATCTGCATCGGTCGGTTTGCATGTATGTATATATAATGTATACCTATAGGTGTGTGTAGTCTCAAGACCCTAGGGGGTCCGGGTCTTGAGATAGACGAAAATTCGACTAAAAATCAGAAACATTTTCTGTGTTGGATTTGTTGGTGAATAGACGCCGGATCTTCACGACATTTTACATGTATATAGATATAGCGATAACCTATCCTTAGGTCTTATCTCATATATCTTTGACCAACGAACTTTTTTTTTTGAAATTTCCAACACGCACGATTTTGATGAAATATTGCATGCAGATAGAGGAAGTTCTTACTTATCCGTCGGTGTGAATCTCAAGACCCTAGGTGGTCCGGGTCCCGAGATATAGGCCGACGAAAATATTTTTGACGAATAATTCTTAAACGGCGAAAAATTCTTAATCGGCTCCTGGAAGGCTAATTTACAAGCCTATTGTCGAACTTTATTTGGTGGGGGCTAATTAGCCGTTGACAGATGAGTTCGCGCCAAATTTGATTTTGTAGGGTTTAGGCGGGAAAATTCGGCGAAAAATCATTAAAAATTTGTTTGAACTCAGGCGTTCAGCGTCAAAAGAAATAAGTCTCCTCGCCATCGCATACAAGATACTTTCGAGCGTACTGTGTGAAAGATTAAAACCAAAAGTCAATGAGATAATTGGGCCCTATTAATGCGACTTTAAACCTGGTAAATCCACCCTAGACCAGATATTCACACTGCGCCAAATCCTGGAAAAGACCCAAGAAGGACGAATCTAGGTATTCATTTGTTGACTGCAAAGCCGCTTTCAATACCCCTTTATGTTCCAAAGTGTTTCAAGCCATGTCTGAGTTTGGTATCCCTGCAAAATTAATAAGACTCTGCAGGATGACACTTGCTGATACGCGTTCCTCAGTAAGAATAGGAAAGAATCTCTCGGAACCATTCAATACCAAAAGAGCTTTCAGACAAGGAGACAGTCTATCGTGTGATCTCTTTAATATACTGCTGGAGAAGATTATACGAGATGCAGATATGAATAGATATGGCACACTAATCACAAGAGAACACATGCTACACGCCTATGTCGACGACATCGACATCATAGGTCGGTCACCGGAAGTAGTAACTGCAGCCTTTTAAAGAATTGAAAGTCAGTGAAAATGGGTCTGGCAGTAAATAGAGATAAGACAAAATGGACGGTTTCAACTCCCAAAACGTCGAGCAGATGAAGAAAATGGAGAAAGTTGGGAACCACAACTTTGAGATAGTCAGTGACTTTATCTACCTCGGCACCGCCGTAACCGAAACAAATGACACCAGTTTTGGGATAAAGCAAAGAATAATACTGGCAAACAGATGCTACTTTGGACTAAGTAAGCAGTTTAGAAACAAGGTCACCTCTCGACAGACGAAGATTACACTATACAAGACACTGATACTACCCGTGTTGTTATATGGTTCTGGGGCATGGATGGCTAGTGAAAACAGATGAGGCAGTGCTTGGAGTATTTGAGAGAAAGATTCTTTGTAAAATATATGGACCAGTTTGTGTTAATGGTGATATGGGCGAAACACAAGCTGCAGGTACACGCATTAATATACAACGACTGCGTTGACCAGGTCATGTTGTCAGAATGGATGAAAAAGCTCCAGTAAAGAAGTCTTTTGAAGGCAAACATGGTGGTACACGCAAACCGGGAAGACCAAAAGCCCAATGGAGAGATCAAGTGGTGGGAGACACCTCGAAACTTGGTGTCAGGGATTATAGAATGAGCGCAGAAGATCGAGGCGCTTGGAACGCTATTCTACGTTCGGCTAATGGAAAAAATGTTCTGTCATAGCCAATTAAAGTAGGTAAGTATTATGGAGCCTTGTCCAACTCACTGTTCTTGTTTCAGTAAAATTGGGTAACAATTGCGGATTTCATGGCCTTAAGACCTTAGATCGGCAGATGGGTCTATTTGGCAGCTATATGTAAATATGGTCCGATATAGACCATATTCGATGGGCATAATTAGACTCACTGCTTCGAACTTCATTGAAATCGGGTAATAAATGCACCCATTACGGACTTAAGACCCAAAATCGGCGGATCGGGCTAGATAGCTGCCATATGTAAATATGGCCTGGTATACACCATAATTGAGTCGGATATCGGAGTCACTAGTTTAACTCACTGTCCCGAATTTCAGCGAAATCAGCGGCTTTACGGGCTTAAGACCCAAAATCGGCAGATCGGTCTACATGGCAACTACATATATGCAAATTAGGTCCGATCTGGACCATATTAGTTTCATATATCGATATATATACATTTGAAATGTCAATTGGTTAATATTTATCTAAATTTCCGTTAGAACCGCATGCCATTCACGTTGAAAGTAGTTCTTTTCATATCCTTGGAAACCCACCTTTTTTTGTAACTGTCACCAGAACTTAAAAACAATAAATAAACATTGGAGACTGGTATATTTTTTTATTAACTTTATATTTATTTTATATTTCATTTGTTTGGCCTTATATGTTCGTTTAAAATTTACAGTACATTGGCTTTGTTTCTAGTAATGCTTGATTTATTTCATCTTTGTGGCATCTAGAAGATGTCTAGTCGCCTTTGGCGAAGCGACCCATGTTTTTTTTACTTAAATTTACAAAATTTGCTTTTTAGCTTGTTATTATTTCGTGTTTCTTTTTCTTTTTTTATTTGTTTATACATTACAAATATATAAGAAAAAGTTAATACATACATGTAGGTAACAAAAATTTTACATTAAAAATATTTAATATTAGTTTAAAAACTAACTAAATAAAAATTAAAAACATATACAAAAGTCTATATAATATTTGTGTATATTAGAGTATTTGCTAATTAAGATTCTACAAAGAAAAGTTTTTCTTATGGTAATAGGAAATAATGGAAATAATTATTTAATTTCAATATTTTGGAGATGTTTTAGGTGGTACAAACGGCGAAAAATTGGAAATAAGTCGACAACTTTTTATCTGTTGATCTGAGCGGTTAAAAATGTTTTAGACTTTTGTAGAGGAGAACATGGGCTTTCAGGAAATTGGAGGTTTTGATGTTATTAAGAAAACACTGAAAAAAAACCAAGGCAAAATTTTGATATTTTAAAAGCAAACTATTTATGCAGCTTTCCTTAGATCTCGCCAAGCTTTTTCCTAAATCATGTAAATCGGCGGTTCAGTGGATCAAAAGTTAAAGCCCCACGAAGGTTGGAGAAGTGGTTTATTCTGATACCCTGTATTAACGATATGGACACACAGTTTTCCTGAAAGCCTATGTCCTCTTCTACAAATGTCTAGAACATTTTTTAGCGCTCAGATTAACAGATAAAAAGTTTCAATTATTTTGACGTTTGAAATGTGGAAAAGTGTCTGTATTTGTTGACATTTGGGACTTACCAGGACAACGTTTCATTCGATTGAGATGAACATTTTTTGATTTAACTCAAAGAGGAAGATCAAATACACCGTATCCATTTGCCCTATTTACAACTTAAATTGATATTCATGTATGTGAAATAACACAAAACAAATATTAATCGATTAATCGACAATCACTTATGCTCAGTTTAAATGGCACATCATGATGTGTGGTCATTGTAATAGTATTGGTGAAAATAAGGATGTGTGTGTCACATGTACACATAACCATCAGTTATGGCTAAAAAATCAAAATCATTTGATTTTTTCGATGATTGGCGTCTATCGTTTACCGTTTACACAGAAATGTGTAATTATTACTACGAGGGTTGCATTTTATATTTCGGGATTGTACAACTCTTGTGTTGCAATCTGCCAACCGACAGCTCTATCGTACAGTTTGATATTTTTGAGGTTATACGTAGTCAGAACGTTTTGACATACGAGAGCTATTGTGTTGCTTACAGTAACTTAAAAGATCCATCTCGCCCAAAAATGGAATTAAATCGTGAACATTTTAGTGCGATTATTTTTTACAACTCTCGATGTGGATTAATTCAACAACAGTGCATCGATGAACTTAATTCAATTTTTGGTGATGAAGCTCCATCAGGGACCCGTGTTTATCCATGGTATGGTGAATTCAACCGAATTGATAGTTCACTCCAAGACGAATTTTGTGAAGGTCGACCAAAATCAGTTGTTGTTGCAAAAACTATTGCGGCTGTTCGCTAACTGATATTGCAAAATCGTCATGTGACCTAGCGTGAGATTGAGACAACCTTAGGCATACATTCAATATTGCTTGGACATTTCATCGTCAAAAAATATGTTCGCGTTGGATCGATCCCACACAATTTGTCAATCGCTCTAAAAGGGTTCGTGTCGATTGGTCGAAAGAAATGCTCCTACACATCGATTTGATGAGTCATCCGCCGTATAGTCCTGACTTGGCACTGAATGACTTCTTTTTATTCCCGTATGTATGACACCTGAAGTAGCGGTTGATGCGTTCAGCATGCATGTTTTGGAGATACCTCAATCAGAGTGGCAAAAGTGCTTCGACAATTGGTTAAAAGCAAATGCAAAAGTGTATAGATTTTAATGGGGAATATTTTGAAAAACAATAAAGCTATGTTCGATTATTAATATTTGTTTTGTGTTCTCTTATCCCGAAATATAAAAGGCAACCCTCGTAGATACATATTGAAAAACACATTCTGTCCAAAATAAAGTTATAAGAAGAGAAGAAAAGTATAGAAAATTAAATAAAATCAAAGAAAAAAAATCGATGTACCGTTTTTGGCAAAAGCTGTAATCGACACGTACACACGATGAATACGATTATGCTGTGCCGCATAAACTGCCCGTCACGGTCTTGTTCGGTTAATCGTTGAACCTGAAATATCATATAAACGACTAATCGAATAATCAAAAAATACAAATAAATCAGTGATGCACAAAATTAAATTTTCTTTTACATCATCAACGCTAGTGATGCCCAATTCAGTTTCGGTCTTTCTTGAGATAGCAACGAATGGACATGTGCATGAGTTTGCGCATCGTTTTTGCATTTAAATTTTTTTTCTTGATTAAATGAAAATATTAAATATTTATTTTTATATTGTTTTCTTTTAAAAAACTAAAATTTTTTTGTCGAATAAATTAACATTCTCATTCATTGTGAGAATAATAAAAATTTATGGAGAGTAATTCACTCACACCACTGAAATAAATGTACACCCTAATACGCACATACTCGTGTTAAATGTACATTTAGGCGTATACTTTACATTCAGTTTTAGGGAATCAAAATAACTTATACGTCACCTATGCTTTTTCTTCTTTCCCTGGATTTTGAAACAAAATAAAATAATATAAAAAAATAAAATAAAATAAAATAAACTCCATTGTTCAAGTTTTTTGCCTGTTAGGGCGAAGATTATTAAATTTTACAATTTTGTTTGTTTCTCTTTCGAGGAAAGCCAAAGATAGCAACACACACCAACCACTATGGGACGCGTTTCGTCTTTGGTTAGAAGACTTTTCAACCGTATTAGGTGTGATGGCTTCAAGAACCGTGCGTTGGTATGTCGTATTTGAATCGTATTAACAGCGAAAATGCATCTATGATACAATTACCACATTAACCACACTCGACAACCCTGATTTTGTGCATCTGTTGGAAGTTGTATTGATGGCTTCGAACGCTAAGACAACGGCAATGGCTCTTGTTCCGTGTGCCCAGGTTCGAATCCTGGCCGGGCTCTGCCGAAAAATAAAATAAAAATAATGTAAAATTGCTCTCCCATAAATAAAATAAAAATAATATAAACCGATATAAAAAAGCGCAAAGATAAAAAAATAGCATAATATATAATAAAATGAATGTTATATATAAAAAAATAAAATAAAGTAAAAAAATACAGTAGTATAAAATATAAATAAAATTAAAAAATAAGATAACAATATATGTAGTAAAATAAAATAAAACAAGTAAAAGCGTGCGTAAAGTTAAATGAGATTTTCTCTAAAAATGCAATTTCAATAACATTTTTTGTCGAAGAAAAATTTCAATGATATCTTGTATATAAAAATCAATTTGTGTTTGTTTGTAGATTTGTTTGTTTGTATGTTTGTGCGTTCCTTATAGACTCAGAAACGGCTGAACCGATTTTCTTGAAATTTTGAAATTCACAGATGGTGCACAATGACCCCGTGGTGAAAATAGGGTACTACATTTTTTGATATCTGAAGGGGGGACGGACCCTCCCCCTTACCCTAATTTTCAGAAACGCCAGATCTCGAAGATGGGTGGTGCGATTTAAGCGAAATTTTGTATGCTCTCATATAGTACCCTAAAAATAAAAATTTAGTATCCAAATTTCGGATGGGGTACCTAGGGGGGCTGCCCCACCCTAAAACCTACCAAACATATATTTAGACCAATCACGACAATATGGGACTCAAATGAAAGGTATTTAGGATGAGAAAACGTATCTGATATCCAAGTGCTAGGGGGACCACCCGAAGCCCCAAAACACCCCTACATCCATAAAAATAATAACAAAAAATAAATTCCAAAAAAAATGGAATTTTTTTATGCCCAAATTTTGAGAAAGTATATCCTAAATGTGATTTTCTCTAAAGACAATATTTTAATAAAGTTTTTACAAAAATACAACATTTAAGGATAATTAATATAAGCAGTGAATTATCAAAAATTTAGTATTTTAAAGAAAACATCTCCAAAATTTTGAATTTTCGGGACTTATTTCCAAAATAAAAATGTATAAATAAGAAAAGTGATATTCTGGCAAAAATATCATGATAAATTATATATTATAATTCCTATTTTTTATATATATATATATTTCCTTTGCTTTCTTTTACGTTATTGTGATTTTAGAAAAATATGTATTTTTTTATTTTATTTGGTTTAAAATAGTTTCTTATTTTGTATGCCATAATATTTTGTTTTTACTTTACACTTTTGGTTTTTTACTTTTAAATTATATTTGAATTATCAACATAAAAAATTACTTTGTTTTTGTTTTGTTTGTACTGATGATCTCACACATAAATGATGGAAACAGTAGTGAAGTGTTTGAAGGAAAGATTTTATGCATATTTGTGTAGTAGATATATAGATAGTTTTATAGGTTGCACATATGAGCAGAAATGATTTAAATTAAAATCTTAAAGTCATAGACAGATAATTGGCTTTAAAGAATTTGTTATATCAATTCTATTTAGGAAAAAAACTTGTTTAACTTTAGTTCTTATAAGTGTTTACTCTCTTCAAAAGCTTTAATTTAAATGATAGTGGAAAAGAGAGACGAATTAATAGAAGTAGAGAGAGTGAGACAGAGAGAGATTGAGAAATGTAATGCGATAAGCAAATTTGCCCCTGTACATTCCATTAAGAAACAGGGGTAGAATGTAATGCAAATGCAAATTTTGCCCATTAACATTCCACGTAGGAACAGGGGCAAACTTCTCACCTATCAAAGAGTGTAGTCCGATTCAAGTTTAACTCAATGATAAGGGGCCTCCTTTTTATAGCCGAACGGCATGCCGCAGTACGACACCACTTTGAAGAGAAGGTTTAGATGGCATATTACCTCACAAATGTTGCCAGCATTAGGAGGGGAAAGCCACAGCTGAAAATTTTTTCTGATGGTGTCGCCAGGATTCGAACCCTGGCGTTTAGCGTCATAGCCGGACATGCTAACCTTCACCGTAGCGGCCTCCAAATGTAACGTACACAGAAAAAAAAATAAAAAACGATTTTAATTACGAAATTAATTGATCAAATTATAATATGAATCAAAGTTTTTGAAAAAGGTGATTGACAAATTGTTCAATTAAAAACATTCCATATTCAATTAAAAATATATGATTGAAATTTCTAAAAATGTTTCGAATGTTTTAAGGCCAAGTTGAAATCAGGGTGTCTAACCTAACCTAAAAAATTAATTGAAAAATTCTACACATTCCATCATTTTTTAATGGATCAATTTAAAAATTAATTTTTAATAATTTCAATCCTATTTTTTTAATTGAATATGGAATTTGTTTCAATTGAATAATTATAATATGCCATTTAAAAATGAGGTCCAAGATATGAGGGAGCGCCTCAACCCCATAAACCAGTCCCCAAATAGTAATATTAGCTAATCATGACTATATCGTATGAGGTTCAAATGAAAGGTATTTGAGAGTCGATTACGAACATGATACTAAAATCTGTGTACAAGTATCTGGGTGGAACTCTAACCCCTAAAATCACCCCAAATAGGTTAACTGACCAATCATGACAATAGTGGGATCAGGTTAGGTTGGGTTGAAAAGAGGTTGCAGATATTAATCCGTTCCATGCCATTATGGACATACTCCTTAGCCAGTAATCGCCTTGTCGTGCTCTCTAAATACAAAAACAAACCTTGAAAAAGAAAATCTAAGTTAGGAATTCCGTGCTACTTACAAAATCCTTAATTGTTTTCCATGCCACTACCCTAAGTTGGTTCATGATATAGTGTGCACATAAGTGCCGGTATCTGTTAGAAACGAAAGGCGGGGAATGACAAAGGAAATGCTCCAACGTCTCACCATCTTCACCGCATGCCCTACACATGTTATCACTTGCCTGACCGATTTCACATAAGTGAGCTGGTAGTCCTATGTATCCCGTCTTGATACCAATAGCTATACTGACCTCGTTCTTACTTCCTTTCAGTAATAGCCTAGGATCTGGATCCCCCAATAGGATTTTTGCCGTCCTACCGACCGTTTCGCTGTTCCACAGGGTTGCATGCGCGTTTGTCTTAACTCGGACTGCGTCGACCCGAAAGGTTTCGGGTAAACCAAATTAACCGCCAAATCTCCTGCCTTATTCCGTATGGCCCGGCACCCAAAAGATGCAGATTTTGCCATCCTCAGAGAAGGCGTTAATCTCCTTCTTACACTGCAAGACTGTTCGTGTAAGGTCAAGGTTCATCACAGATATCCGATCGGAACCTCTTCCATTCCTTCCAGATTTCCCATCTTCGCCTCGATTATGCCGCGATGGTATAAGCTGCTCCCATCCTCAAAGAATTCTCCCATCACCTTAAGTCTCAAAGCCGCACACTTAATCTGTATGTCAATGGGTCGCATCTCTTGAATAGTCTCCAATGCCCTAGTGGGCTTGGTCCTCATCGCTATAGCAGTGCACCAAACTTCTGAGGTGTAAGTAAGTATTGGCCACCTAACATGCAAACCTGTACAATTAAAAATTTTAGCAGATTGTGAGAGTTGGTCTGAAAGAAGCGATAGACTATACAATATGTTGATATCGGAAGGGGACTAACCCTCCCCAAAAATCCGTTCACCCCAAAAAACACCTCAGAATAGGAAATTTTTTGCCAATGGTAATATGGGGTTCAGAGGAAAGGTATTTGGAAGTAGAACACGAATTTGGGGCCAAATGCCTAGGAGTCCGCCACACATTCTCAAACAGGACATGCTTACAGAACATCGCAATATAGGGATGAGACTGCCTTCCAAATTCTTGGCACCAGAATTCCATACCAAATCCTTGTTCTACTTCCAAATATCCTACTTTTGAGCCCCATATTGCCAAGATCGATAAATATGTCCTGCTTGTGGGGTGTTTTGTGTTTGGAGCGGCCAGCCAGACACGTGTTACTTAAATAGATATCAGTTTCGTGCTCTACTTTCAAATACCTCTCATTTAAGTACCATATCGTATGCCCGATGTGTATGTCTATTTTAAGGGGGTTTTTGGAGAATGGCGGTCCCGGATTATTTGACACAAATTTTAATACCATAATCGTATTCTACTCACCAATAATTTTCATTTGAGTCCTCCCACATTGCCATTATCGGCCAATATGGGTGTTTAAAATCTTTCAGTTGAGTCCCATATTGTCCCGGTCGGTACAATTTTATTTTTGGGCTGTGCTTTTGTTGTAATTTATAAATTTTATATAGCCTATTGCTCCTTCCACATTGTGTTCGTAATCTACTCTTGAATACTTTTCTCTTGAGTCCCATATCGTCATGATCGTCCAATATACCTATTTTAGAGGCTTTGTGGTAGGGGCGACTTCCTAGGTGCTTAGACCCAATTTTTAATATCAAATTCGTACTCTACTCCAAAATACCTTTAATTTGAGTTCGATATTGTCCCGATCGGCCAACTTTTTTTTTGGATGTTATTTTTGGGGTAAGGGGCAGGGAGGGTCTGACCCCTTTCAGATATCAAAAAATTATATAATCTCCTACTCCTTCAAGATCAACCTACACAATCTATGTAAATTTCAAGAAAATCGCTTACAAACCATATTGGACTATATGTACGTTTGGGCTTCTATTCGGTGCAAGGCGGCTCCCCAGACACTTAGGTGCAAATTTCTTTTAGCATTCTCTTCCCCATTCTATAGTGGCAGGCAAAAGTGCAATTACGGAGTATTTAAAAATATTCCCTATTATTTATTCTTCAATACAAGGCTTTATTCAATCAACACAAAAATGATTCAAACCATTCACTGCATATTCGTTGCCTTTGAGAGTGTTAGGTGAGATAAACAAAAGACATGCAATGCAATGCAAGGTTTTCGTCAAATTCTCTTTCTATGAATAGTGTTGATGTGGTTGTAGCTGTGTGTTGTATATTGAGGCGGCAGCCAATAGGGTCAATTCGATACGTATAACCTGCTGCCATGCGATTGAATAGTATTGAATACTGTTGGTTTGAAATGAAGTGTGGAGTAAAGGGGTGCAGCAGTGTAACTGCAAGTATAAGCAAAACAGATATAGTGTGTGTGCCTTATACCAATGGTGTACATGAGAGACTGAGTCTAGCAGTTATGGTATGGCTTTGCTTGTGCGTATTTACTGAACAATAACAGAGAGAAACAAGTGATTGTTGTTTTGGGGAGAGTAACATATTTATTTGTTTTCTTGTTCTCAATTAACTGTAGTACCATGGGTATTTTCTTATTAGTATTGGTGCACCAAGTAATTTTGTGAGTAGATTGTTGTTAAGAAAGAAAAAAATAGTAAAAAAATGGATGATTTGGAGAAAAAATTAAATCGGGACAATACAAAATGAGTGACAAAAGAGGTAGAAACAGAATATGGCATTGCTTTAGAATAATAAAAGACGAGAATGATGAGGACATAACCAAATTTGCTGCATGCAAAATGTGTTTAAATGCATACAAATACAATAACAAATCAATATCGAATTTAAATAAACACAAATGCTATTCTTTGACGAAGTATGAAAAGGGAACAAAGCCAAATCAAGAGGCAAAAAAAATCTTGCACAAAAGTTTTGGCACATTGGGTTGTCCAAGATCTTTGCCCTTATTCTTTGGTAAAAGATACTGGATTAAAGGAGTATTCTAAGTTACTGAAAAAAAACTCCTTTGCTAAATTTCATCTCGATGTCTTTTAAAGGCTGTAGTGTGATTATCATAGACGGACAGACACATTTACATGGTTAAGTCATCTTTAGGTTTTATGACGATCAAATAGATATACTTTGTAGGCTCGAAAATGGATGTTTCGATGTATTGCAAACGGAATGACAAAATTAACATAAGCCTTACTTTGGTGGTGGGTATGGTTAAGTCATCTTTAGGTTTTATGACGATCAAATAGATATACTTTGTAGGCTCGAAAATGGATGTTTCGATGTATTGCAAACGGAATGACAAAATTAACATAAGCCTTACTTTGGTGGTGGGTATAAACATATTTTTTAACTTCAGCCGCCCTTTTCATTGATAGCGGAAAATAAGTACTTTTTGTTTCACCAACAATATCTATTTATACCTGTTTGGGCAGCCATAGAAAAATAAATATGTTACTCTCTTTTTTTCCTTATTCACTTTCACTTAATTTCTTTGAAAAATGCCAATACTCACTCGTTACAGAAACTGTTTCCTACTTATTTATACGCATTGAATGTTAAAAAACGACCAAATGGGTGCATTTAGTTGCAACTGTGCACGTCTTTAGTGTGGAGACAACAATATGCATTCTTTTTACGAATGGTTTCATAGGCAATGAAAATGAAAACCGTATATTAAATGTCTTTGTGCCTTTTTCTGTACACTCAGTGGTATGAGTGTTATTATTTCAATAAATTTTATATTCATTTTCACAAAATTCTTCCCAAATATTTGAAACTATTTGATATGGAAAATCAAAAAGCCTTTTTTAACTAAGATGGAATCATACTTTATAAATTATCTTTATTTACTCATGTGTGCATTGGTATGGCGATTATAAATGATAAAATGCCTATATGTTGTTTTTAGTTAAATATTATTTTCACTAACATTCTCATCGTTATAAAAACTATGGTACGGTATACATTTCAAAGAGGGAGTGTGAAATAAATATTGAGTTGATATATTTTTTATATAAAAAAACTGAAAAGTATAAATATTTTTTTTTAATAATATTTTTGTGTTACTAATGAACACTTAGAAATTGTATGCAATTAAACTCCAAGAGTAAAATCACAAGATGTGTTCATAAAACACAAATTTAAATTTATTTTCAACATTTATTTTTTTCTTTTTTCTCGAATATATTTCCATAGAGATTTTGTGTTTTTCTTTGAATTTTAAAAATCTTTTAACCCATAAGTCATCGTAACAGTTTTGTTGTGTTTTTTCATTTTATATGTTTTAGTTATATTTATTTGTTTTTATGTTTAATTATTCTTATAATTTTTTCAATTTCCAATGAGCAAATGTTTTTTTTTGTTTCCTTAAATTATATTTTCTTTTTAAATATTTACAGCTGTCTTTTTTAATATTTTCAGATTTTTGGAAGATTTTTTGTTTTTTTTTTTATTTATTCTTTTTAAATTCACCAGGACTTTATTGTTCCTTTATATCGTATTTTTTATATTTTTTGTATTTGTTTTTCTCGTTTAAGCTATAAAATAAATGCCAAGATTCTTGAAGTAAATGCAATTATTTTTTATCAAAAAATTAAATGCACATTTTCTTGGAATGGTTTGAATTGTGAATAATTTTTCGAATTGTTTTTTTTTTTAATAAGTGTCCTCTATTATCTATAAAATTTTTGTATAAGTAAAATTATTCGAAAATAATTTGAAAATAATTGTAAAACTTAACAACTATATCTGTGTAAGCATAAGTAAAAATGATGAAAAGTTGGTTAATAGAACAAAATTTCATAAAATTTGTTCTATTGAAAATTGTATGATTGATTTTAATTGTAATAAAATGAAACTTAACTTAATAATAATACGGAAAAAAACAACAACAACAGATTTTCTGTTGTTACAGATCACATTTTTGCTGGTTTACAAAAATGTTCTTCTCAGTGTAATAATGAAAAATGGTGCTCGCACGATCTTTCCCCGACACAATCTTAACGAACAAGCAAATTATGAGAAGCTTACCGCTAAAATACTCCCTCTCAATCTGATAAGTAAGGGAAATGGTGATATCGCAGCCTTATGTTCATGCAGGACACTGCTGGCGAGCTGTTGGAAATGCTAATGAAGCTACGACTCCAGGACGACATCTTTAAGGAAGGTAGACTTAAAGGGAGACAAAGCTGGAACTGATACCACGACCTCATCTTCATATAGGACAGCCTGTATGCTGGACACAGCAGGCTATCTGTTGGAGATAATCATTTAGCCACGACTCAAGTACGACATGTGACTTACACAGACGATATTATGCCAAGACTTCTTAACAAATAGTTTAATTTCGATCCTGATTGATGGTTTCGGTAATGATTTCGTGCCAATGAGCAATATTTCAATGTTACAATTTAAGTCGCCATATACTAATGGGCAAAAATTTTCATTTCGATCGCAGAAAAAACGTTAATTTGTGGAATGCTATGTATACGGAGTAGCAGAAACTGACGGTATCGAGTGCCTGTGATACTTGATATGACATTTAAATAACCGATAGCCATAACGTTCCCGTGGCAATCGGAACGGAACAAGCTATCTCTTCACATATATGTAGACATATGGCTACAACAACAATAACAACATCGCTGACTGACACTCATTTAATGACTCGTCAATTTCAGGATGTATTGGAGGTAGCATACCCTGTGAAGGCATATCAATTCTGGAATGTGGAAAATTGTCCAGTATGTGTGAAATTAAAAGAAGTTCATTATAATCGACATTTCGTAGTAGTAGCGGGTGTTGATAATAGTGTTTCCATCTCTCATTTCGGCCAAAAAATTGTGTCGGGCCTACAAAAGTTGGAATTATAACGTGTCCGTAAAACTACTGGTTTAACTAGTCTGAGAATAGGCTTTGAACGAAGTCAAAATTCCTGGAACATAGTATGGATTTGTAGATAGTAAACGGGAAACAAGGCATGTCTGAGATTGAAGGCAGCCCTTAGGCACCCAAGCCACCTGCTGTAAGTTCCACGGTGAATATTTCCGAACGATCAGTTTAGCTTATAATTATTATAAAAATTTTCATCTTTGTTGCTTTCCTTTTTTATTTAATGAATGAGCTCATCGAGGTCAACATTAGAACCTTGAACATTAGGATGTAATGCAAATTTTCCCATGAACATTCCACTAAGCAACTGGGCCGCAGTGCGATACCTCTTTGGGGAGAAGTTTTAACGCAGTACCTCACAAATGTTGCCAGCATATGGAGGGGATAATCACCGCATAAGGAGGGGATAACCATCCCAGGCGTTCAGCGTCATGTGCGGACACGATAATCTCTGCCCTACAGTGGCCTCCGACATTAGGATGAAGCTTGTAGCATATTTGTTATTTAATTGTAAATATAATGTTAATATATAATATTTATTTTATCTAGAAGGTTTAAAAAGTTAGTTTTATGGACTCCCGCTGTATTTAACAATGGGCCGTCTACCCCATAGATGCGCAAAAACACACATTCACACATAATTTCCTATTCCCGCGGGCACATGAACAGAGCACAGGGACAGTGTTATCAACTCGTTTGCCATCGTTCGGTCGGTGTAGTGTGCCCATCACTGGTCTTCTCCAAATTGAAGGCTGAAATCCATAATATCTATATATTGTAGTTGGCTCAATTTAAAAAAGAGTACTAAGGGTTTTATGAACATTATTTTTATAATGCTTAAAATAATTCATCATACGCAACCATGTTCATAAATGAGTGCAAAATCACTGCAATTCAGCATCGAAATTTATCCTCCAAAGATCAACATTTTAACATTTTAATTTTTGTAGCCAGTTTTTAGGTTTTCAAACTAGAGATGGCAAAATATCGATGACGCTATCGATATTATAGTTTTTGACTCAATATTTTTCCTATCGGTACTATTGCTAAAGTTCCACTATTTGCCAAATTGAATAAAAAAACAGTAAGGAAAGGCAAAAGTCGGGCGGCGCCGATTGTGTAATACCCTACACCTACCCTATAAGTGCAAAATGGGAGCTAAATCTAATTCTGAGCCAATTTTGATGGACCTCGCCGGATGTTTTCAAATGGGTTATTAAACAATCCTTATCAAATTTGGAGCAAATATGTCCAAACTGTAATAACTACAGACTGAAGGTTGCAAGCAACGACTTTTGCAGAAGCTGTGAGGACATCGAAGAAGAAGGGACCATAGAACACCTTCTGTGTGTGTGTCCCGCACCAACAGTCAGAAGGAGCTCCATATTAGATTCTCATTTCATCGAGAAACAGTCTGATTTAGCGGATGTGAGTTGGAGGCCACCGTAGCTCAGAGGTTAGCAAGTCCGCATATGACGCTGAACGCATGTGTTCGAATCCTGGCGATACCATCTGAAAAAATTTTCAGCGGTGGTTTTTCCCTCCTAATGCTGGCAACATTTGTGTGGTACAATGTCATGTAAAACTTTTCTCCAAAGAGGTGTCGCACTGCAGCACGCCGTTCGGACTCGACTTTAAAAAGGAGGCCCCTTATCATTGAGCTTATACTTGAATCGGACTGCACTCATTGATATGTGAGAAGTTTGCCCCTGTTTCTTAGTGGAATGTTCATGGGCAAAATTTTCATTTGCAATAAAAGAAACAGATTTGCAAAAGTTTAGCCAAATCGGCTGAGTATCGGGCCCTCTAGAGGCTCAAGAAGTGAAGATCGGTTTATATGAGGGGTTTGTAAAGATATATTTCGATTAGACGGCGATCAAGAATATATATAATCGAACTTGAATATTGCTTAATGTTATAAACGTAAGGGCAAAAATAATATGTATTTCTCTTGCCCTATGAAGCTGTGAAAAATAGTCAATATAATTATAAAGGAGCGGGAGCGGAGCAAAAAATAAATTGACGGAGCGGAAAAATTTTTGTCGCAGCGGGAGCGGAGCGAAAAAACGGTACACGCTCCGGATCCCTGTTTTGGATTATCGATTGTATTGTATCGATCTATTGTAAACCTCGAAGCATTTTTTTTGACGATGAAGACTCTGTTTTAGAAACAGTGGAAGATGGTTAAAAAATTGCTCAAAACTGAGCTCAAAATACAATTAATGTATATATTTTTAAATAAATTAAATATTTTTTTTTTTTGATAAAAAATATTGTTTTAATGTTTTATGACTATTGGAAGCCAAAGTGGGGAACTTTAAACCATGTTAAGGAGTTAAAAAACAATTCAAAATTTTAAATCCTGGAAGATTTGCTTAAAGTGGTTTCTCTTAGCTTTAAATTATTCTCAAATTATTTCCATATATTTTTTTTAAGGATTTTCTTATGTAAAATATCGTTTCTTTCGGGAATAATTTTTATTTTGAATTTCGTTTAAAAATTATCTCTTTCACTTTTTGTAATGTTTCAAGAAGTTTTCTCAACTTAATATTTCTTCTTTTTCTTATGTTATTATATCTGAATAACATAAAAACATAGATGTTTTGTTTTTCGTTTTTTTTTTTATTACAATAATAAACTAGCTTATAGTTTATTTTCCAGTTTGTTTCTTGTTTCTTTTTCCATTGAAAAACACTTACATAAAAACAAAATTAAATTTAATCCCTGTTTATAAATTAGGAATATTTTTTTGTTTTTAAAATTACAAAATTTATCCTTTGGTAAGATTTTTTTTATTATAATGTTTAATGTTTTTAGAAAACAAAAATTAAAATAAAAGTAAAAATAAAAACAGTTCACATACTGTTGCAGTTAGGAAAGAAAATACAATAGAAACTAAATTTAATAACTTTTAGTTTAATCACTTTTAATTAAATTATAGACAAACAAAGTTGATAGTTTTTTCTTAATTTAAGGTTAATGGAACCATAGAAAACCTTTAGGTATAGGTTATTGTTTTTCTCTTTGTATTTGTGTTTATTTTGTTTTTCGTGTTTTTTTTTTGTTTCTTCAGAGTTTCTCTAAGGGAAACCATTTAAAGCTGTTAAATGTTCTTTGAGACGCAAGTGTAAATTCAATAAACAAAAAGATTGGCAACACTGCTTGCTAGAAATTGTATATAGCGGTGCAGAGTAATGTGATTCTTCATTTTTTTCTTCATCTGCTTCTTCTTGTTCACAATTTACATATAATTGTAAACCGTTTGTTATGCTATATCCCTTACAATCTCGATTTTATCAAACATATCCGAATCGGGTGGTATAGTAGTGAAATGTGTTCGATCACTGCGAAATGTATTGCGTTCATTCGAACTCGTTTTCAGGGAACGCTCCGAGGGCGTTTCGGTGCCACTCAATTGTATGCGTTTTTGCAAAGCCGATACAAAATTCTATAAAAAAAACAAAAACCATAGGAATTCATTCACAAGACTTAAGCAATTTGTAAGTAGGTTTATTTATCAAATAAACCTTCCTTAAAGACGAATTAATTTTTGGAAATATGTCCTACAAAGAGTATAATTGTTGCTACACTTACCTGTGATATTATATCACCCCTGGCCGTACGCACTTGATAGAGATAACGGAATTTCCTTTGTCGTGCCTCTTCGCGTGTCTCTCTCGGTCTTGACTGCATGCGTGCCAATTGCTGATGACGTTTCTGAAAAACTCTCTTGCGATGATCAATGCCCCAGGCTGTGATGAAACTTTGTATCATTAGGCCTATTATAATGCTGACTGGCCAGGCGAATATCAATATGCCGCCATAGCAAGCTGGAGGATTGGGATGGGGTTTCATATTAAAAATCTGCCAAAAAGAGAATAAGGGAAAAGAATTAAAAAATTAAGAAAAATAATGAAATAAAAGTGCATTAACAGCTGATCAGAATTAATAGAGCTGCTTTTTTAGAAGTTATTAGCTCTGTTCGCGTACTTTTCCATTAAAAATTTGCAGGAGAGTTAGAGCTGCCGTTACTCTGTTTTACTATTCATTTGAATTAAACAGCTGGTTTTCTTAAAACAGACGTTCGATGCTGCAAATTGCTACTGGGAAAAGAATATCGAGCAGATATTTGCAAACTCTCAACATATTGTTTGCCCTCACACACTCTCCCGCTCTCTTCTACTGGCAAATAAAGTACGCGAACTATTTCCAATAAAAAAAATTGTGCAAATTTGCGCAAATATAAGTCTGTTCGCATACTTCCGATTTGCTAGTTAAAATTTGCAGCTGTTCGGTTGTACGTACCGGATAGACCCGATGGAGTCCTTCATTGGCAAGGGCTGGCATGTCAGTGTAAACTACACTGTTACAACAATAACAACACACTGGCGCTGCATAACTTACCACAGACCTGACAATTGCTTTGTACGTGGTCAACAAAGTTTCTTTGTCAGTACACCAAGTGCTGCCGACATGGTACTTGTGGACCTTGTTTCCGCTTTTGTTGTTGTTGTGTAATCACATTTGCATGTGGAGGACGCGCCCAGTAGCTCCCAGCTCTGCTTCCCGTGATAACGATGACACCACACAGATCGGAGCTCAAAGTTTCAGACCGTGTGGTGCTAATTGTTATTCGGTACCGGGCCCAACACTTTGGATGACTTGGCGCCATGGATGACTTCGTAAATTGTGATGGCTGTCCAGCGGCACGGAGATCACGGATACGATGAATGACTTCTCTTCTAGTCTTGTCACTCTCGGGTCAATAAATTGACGTTTATCTAAGGAAAATAACTCACAAGTATAGCCAGCACTTTTTATTTTAAAACAATTGTTTTCCTGGGCAAACAATTAAAAAAACAACCAAAACAGAAATCAGCTGTTGTTTTGCAAATTTGCACTGGAAGTTGTTCGCGTACTTTTGAAAAATTTTCAAAGGGAGTAAAATGGCTCTTACTCTCCTACAAATTTTTACTGGAAAAGTACGCAAACAGACCTATTACTTGTTGTGTTTTATTTCAATCCTATCCAGTGCAAGTCAGATGTTCTGGATAAAATATCAGTGCAAAGTTGTTATGGTAATTTATCGATAACATGCAATAACAAATAATAAGAAACGATGAATCGTGATTTGCACTACAAATAAAGCACTGTAAATGAACAGCTGATTATTGCGTAATATTGCCATATCATTTAAATTACCTTGAAAGTGTGCGAAAAAACCAAATTTGTTAACAGGAGACTTATCCCCTCAATAAATTAATGTACTGGTAAGTTATCAAAATTTTGCAAATTTAACTATAAACATGCCATTGAGGAACAGTGCTGTCCGATTAAGTTTATGTTCAATAATAAGGGGCCTCCTTTTTACGGGCGAGCTCAAACGGCGTGCCGCATTTCGACACTACTTTTGAGAGAAGTTTTAACATGGCATAGTACCTCCTAATGTCGCCAGCGTAACGAGGTGATAACCACCGCTGATATTTTTTTCTGATGCTCACGCCGGGATTCGAACCCGGCCGTTCAGCGTCATAGGAGGACATGCTAACCTCTGTGCTACGGTGGCCATCGATAATTTACCACTAACTTTATTTTTTCTATGAGTAACCGGTCCCTCGACAATTTAAGTCCATTGTGTTGCCACAGACCAAAGCCTCTGATGTGAATCGAGCTCACAACCCCCGCACTGGTAATCCGAGCATGCTATAAAATCGGCCACCAGGACGATCTCTATCTTGTTACAGCGGTCATATAAATCTACCCACTAATTCTGCATTAACTTAAGGAAAATCCATTGCGTTGGTTGTTCAAACTTCAGTCTGCTTGTTTTATAATACATTTTTGTTTTATTTCCTTACCCATGTGGTCAATTGTAGACCATGCAGAAAGAAATCCACCGAACAAATGATCATTGCCGAACCCACAACACTGGTAGTCAAAATCGTTACATATTTCGCACTGCACAGAGTGAGTACCGAACAGATGATAGCGCCACCAATCAAGGCTACCGCAATCTCTATTTGCTGCAATAAAACAAAAGGGGAAATATAATTAACACATAACATAACCAAGTACATATGTAATTTATTGAGGAGAAACCTCACAAGCACTTACCCCAAACTCATTGTCCGGCATGGTGGCCACACATACTGCCATGGCAGCCCCAGCTAATATTACACCAGCAAAGGCGCTAATGAAAAATGTAGCCACCGGATATGTGGAGCCCAGCACTGCACCCACCAAACCGCCCACCAAAGAGGAGGCGGCATCGGCTGGTTCCCCCAAATAGCCAGTGATATAGATACGCATCATGGCCACGGCCTTGATGCCAATAAATGCTCCCGTCAGAAAGCCAACGGCACGAAGGCAACGATAACCTGAAATAAGGAAAAAAAAACAAAAGACAAAGATTTATACAGATGTCACATAGCAAACAACAATGCTGCCATCATGTGCCTGCTTAATTAAATGTCCCACAGAACATAGGTGTACTCTCTAACCATTAAGGATTAAATTAAATCACGCCATTCTACTTTGGCTACACCACTTCATCATATACAAATATGGGCCAAAACATAATGTGGTGTATGTGGTTGATAATCCAACGACAAACCCTTTGTTCGTTTTGTGTGAGAAGAGGCTTGATGAACATCATAATGCTTGCCCAACTGCTAAGGTGTCAAGAAACGACCTTCAGGCAATTGTTTTTCGCTTTCCACTCCTTCCTAAGCCATGTTTATGGGAAATAGGTGACTTTCATGTGTATATGTGTGTGCGTGAGCACATCACATGTACATATGCATGAGCTGGGGAGCATGTTGTATGTGCCAAATTACTTACATAGATTACCTAGCCTGTATGTATGTAGCATACAGGCATGTTTCGAAAAAAAATCTATAGCACAGAAAATATGCTTATGATACAGAAAGTTGGTTTAAAAAACACATGCCTCAAGATTGGTTGCCCGATCTGTCCTTCAAACACCTTCCCAAAGCCCGTATCGACATGTGGTTATACCTCTATCAGCATATTTATCAGATATCGAAATCTTTGTGAAGAGACAACTTGGGTCCTCAAATTGGTTCACCTTTGTCTTCCTCGAAAACTGGCAGATCTCAGTATTCAGAGCAACAGTTGGCAAAGTGCTCCGGCTGTGTTACACAAGAAAGCCAATCGCCCGCCGTCCGCCAGACCACAACACCATATAGTAGTATAGGTCTGACAACTGCAGTACACAGCGAATACATGGAGCAGGTGTTAAGGCCAAAGATTGCATTTTCCGTTCTTTCCAAAAATGTTGAATTTGAAGTCCGGGGATAATCATCGCTGAGATTTTCTGGAATTACTCGCCAGGATTCGAACATAGGCATTCAGTGCAATAAACAGACATATGCCACCATGACCTACCAAGCAAACTTTGTTTTTGTCAACTCTATTAAATGAAGGAAGTTTTATTTTCTTTCCGTACATCCCAATACACCAACATCACTGGCAAACTTCCCAAACTACCCATGTTCTATGTTGAATTGAATTTATGAACCCCATTTATGTTCTGCGTTGCTTTGCGTTATAAATCCTATTTTCTTTTTTACTTACCTAGGAGCACAAAAACAATACCAAAGACCGCACACATAGACCATAGGAGTGCATACATGGTGTCTGGTGGTGCACTGGTGCAGGGATGATCATCAAGGAAACCCTAAAAAATATTAAAACAACATAGAGTGTAAATAAAAAGGTGTTATTATACATTTGTGAGTGTATGTGTGTAGATATGGGGTCTTTAACAGTCATAGCATGAACATCTTTTAAAGGCAAAAATAAAATCACATGGCAAAAGTGTCACTTGAAATTTCATCTAAATGTCCTAATTGGCATGCCTACGGGAAAATGACTCTAAGGCATCTTAAACAAAATTCGGTATGGTGTCTTTTTAAACTGCATTTTGTGCTAAAATATGGGCAAGGATTTTATTACGAATTAAATTTGAAAAAAATTTATGTAAAAATAAAATTTTGGTAAATGTTTATCCTCTTTAGCTAAAATTCTGTGCATGATGGCAAGACCTCCAACATACTTACCAGTTAAGGGTGGAATAAGTCTATAACCTGACAAAACTTTCTTAGAAATCGAAATTTCGATTCGACTCTTTGAGGCCTCCAAGAACTCAATTGTTATGTTATACATGTTCCCATATAGCTCCCATATATAAATCTATATACGATTTCGCGTTCTTTTATACCTAATGGTGCCATTTTCAAACGAATTGGGTGCAATTTTGCATATGGAGGATTGCTGTTCTAGCTTTCAACATCAACATCCTTCTCATACATTACTTATGATTCAGGCTATATAAGTTTCGACATGGCCAAACCTCAAGTGTTTTTACTTGTTTTTATTGCCTCTTTTACGCTAACAAATACTTTTTCCATATTCTAAAAATTCTCCAATCACCATTCTAAAATGCTTTTAATAGTTAATACAATGCAAAATAATGGCTTTGTCATCGAAAAACATATCAAAGTTAACTAACCATCAATTTTCCTTGGTTTCAATAGGTCAGGTCAAGCAGATTGTCATACTACACATGTAAGCGTAATACAAGGACCCACAAACATACAAAGCCTCTTGCCAGCAGTGCTCGTATGCGATGCCATCATAGCGATCAAGATTAAAAAAAAACTCGACAGCAGAATAAATAATCGCATAAATTTTTAGCCTGCTTTTTTATCATCATATCGTCATACAAGTGTGGCCTCAAACCAAAAACGATTACAATCGCAACTATTTTTTTATGAGTATGACAGCAACAAATTATGACACAATGCTTTCAAATTAAATTGCAACCCCAATAGAGCAAAGATAAAACAATATTTTTTGTATTAAAAAAATCTATACAAAAAGTAATCTAGCAACAACTTTTCTATAGCAAAAGTTGTCTAGCAACAAAAAAGTTTTCGACAACATATAGAAAAGATGTTGCTAAACAACTTTTCTTATCGAAAAATGTTTGCTTAACAACTTATAGAAAAGTTGTTGCTAAATAACTTTTCTTAATGAAAAGTTGTTGATAGATAATTTTTTTCAAAGAAAAGTTCTTGCTAGAAGTTTTTTTCTTTTAGAAAAGTTGTTGCTAGACAATTTTGCTTACAGAAAAGTTTTTGCTGGACAACATTTCTTATAGAAAAAATGATGCTAGGCAATATTTTGTATAGAAATGTTGTTGCTAGACAACTTTTCTTTTACAAAAATCATTGCTAGGCAACTTTTGTTATAGAAAAGTTGTTACAATGCAACTTCTCCTATAAAAATTTTGTTGGTAGACAAAGTTTTTTTATAGAAAAGTTGTGGGCAGACAACGTTTCTTTTGTAGGAAAGTTGTTGCTAGACAACTTTTCCTGTTGAAAAGTTTTTGCTAGATAACTTTTTCTCTATAGAAAATTTGATGCTAGGCAACTTTTCCTATAGAAAAATTGTTACTTTTCAACTTTTCCCATACAAAAATTATTGCTAAACAACTGTTTGCATAGAAAATTTGTTGGTAGACAATTTTCGTATGGAAAAGTTGTAACTTTTATAAAAAAATTTTATAAAAATTTTGTTGGTAGACAATGTTTTTTATAGAAAAGTTGTGGGCAGACAACGTTTTTTTGTAGGAAAGTTGTTGCTAGACAACTTTTCCTGTTGAAAAGTTTTTGCTAGATAACTTTTCCTTTAGAAAATTTTTTGCTAGGCAACTTTTCCTATAGAAAAATTGTTACTTTTCAACTTTTCCTATACAAAAATTATTGCTAGACAACTGTTCGCATAGAAAATTTGTTGGTAGACAATTTTCGTATGGAAAAGTTGTAACTTTTCGTAAAGAAATGTTGTTGCTAGACATTTCTTATAGAAAAGATGTTGCTAGACTTTTCTTATAGAAAAGTTGGTGGTAGACAGATTTTCCTTTAGAACAGTTTTTGCTAATTAACTTTTCTTATAGAAAAGTTGTACACAACGCTAGATATTTTTTCCCTGTTGAAAACTTGTTGCTAGACAACTTTTCCTATAGTAAACAAGATATAGAAAAGTTGTTGCTAGACAATTTTTCTTATCGAAAAGTTGTTGCTTGCTACTTTTCGTATAGAAAAGTTGTTGCTTGACAACTTTTCGTATAGAAAACTTGCTGCTAGACAAACTTGTTTCTAGACAACTTGTCCTATAGAAAAGTTGTTTGTAGACAACTTTTCCTATATAAAAGTTTTTATTCGACATCTTTTCCTGTGAAAGATTTGTTACTTTACAACTTCTCCTATACAAAATTTATTATTCGCATAGAAAATTTGTTGCTAGAGAATTTTCGTATGGAAAAGTTATTGCTTAACAACTTTTCCCATAGAAAAGTTGTGCTAGACAACTTTTACTATAGAATAGAGGTTGCTAGACAACTTTTCTTATAGAAAAGTTTTTTCTAGACAACTTCTTCCAGAAAGTTGTTGCTAGACCACTTTTTTAAAGAAAAATTGTTGCTAGAGTCTTTTCTTATAGAAAATGTTTTTCCAGGCAACTTTACGCAAAAAAAGTTGTTGGTAGGCAACTTTTCGCATAGAAAAGTTGGTATTTAGTTAGAACAACTTTTCTGAAAAAACTTTTCTAGCAACAACATTTCTGAAAAAACTTTTCTAGCAACGACTTTTCTATATGAAAAGTTGTCTAGCAACAACTTTTCTATATGAAAAGTTGTCTAGCAACAACTTTTCTATATGAAAAGTTGTCTAGCAACAACTTTTCTATATGAAAAGTTGTCTAGCAACAACTTTTTTATATGAAAAGTTGTCTAGCAACAACTTTTCTATATGAAAAGTTGTCTAGCAACAACTTTTCTATATGAAAAGTTGTCTAGCAACAACTTTTCTATATGAAAAGTTGTCTAGCAACAACTTTTCTATATGAAAAGTTGTCTAGCAACAACTTTTCTATATGAAAAGTTGTCTAGCAACAACTTTTCTATATGAAAAGTTGTCTAGCAACAACTTTTCTATATGAAAAGTTGTCTAGCAACAACTTTTCTATATGAAAAGTTGTCTAGCAGCAACTTTTCTATAAGAAAAGCTATCCAGCAACAACTCTTCGATACAAAAATTAATCGAGCAACAAAATTAATTTAGAAACAATTATGAAAGGTTGTCTAACAGCAACTTTTATTCACGAAAGTTTGTTAGCAACAACTTTAAAAAAAAGTTGTCTAGGAACAACAATTATTCACGAAAATTTGTTAGACAAATTTTCTATACGAAAACTTGTCTAGCAACAAACTTCCTATAAGAAAAGTTGTGTAACAACAAAACTTGTCTAGCAACAACTTTTCTGTACGAAATTGTTAGTTACAACTACTTTTCTATACGAAAAGTTGTCTAGCGACAAATTTTCTATAGGACAAGTTTTTAGCAACAACTTTTCTATAAGAAAATTTGTCTATCAACAACTTTTTTATAAGAAAAGTCACCTAGCTACTACTTTTTTTTAAAAAAGTTGTCTAGCAACAAATTTTCCATACGAAAAGTTATCTAGCGACAAGTTTTCTATACGAAAAAAAGCCTAGCAACATATCTCCAAAATACCATAAATGTTCTATAAGATAAGCTCTATAGCAACAATTTTTCTTTAAGATAATTTGTTCATAGCCACAAATTTCTATAAGAAAGATGTCTAACAACAACTTTTCTGTAAGAGAAGTTGGCTAGCAACAATTTTTCTTTAAGCAAAGTTGTCTAGCTACAATTTTTCTATAAGAAAAATTGTCTAGCAACACTTCTTCTATAAGAAATTTATCTATCAACAACTTTTCTATAATAAAAGTTGTCTAGCAGCAACTTTTCTATAAGAAAAGTTGTCCAGCAATATCTTCTCTATAAGAAAAGTTATCCAGCAACAACTTTTCTATACGAGAAGTTGTCTTGCAACAACTTACAACAATTTTTATACCCACCACCGAAGGATGGGGGTATATTCATGTTGTCATTCCGTTTGCAACACATCGAAATATCCCTTTCCGACCCTATAAAGTATATATTGTATATTCTTGATCAGCATAGAAATCTAAGACCATCTAGACATGTCCGTCCGTCTGTCCGTCTGTCTGTTGAAATCACGCTACAGTCTTTAAAAATAGAGATGGGCTATATCGGACTATATCTTGATATAGCCCCCATATAGACCGATCCGCCGATTTCGAGTCTTAGGCCCATAAAAGCCACATTTATTATCCGAACTTGCTGACATTAGGGACAGTGAGTTATGTTAGACCCTGTGACATTCTTCGTCAATTTGGCTAAGATCGGTCCAGATTTGGATATAGTTGCCATATAGATCGATGCTCCGATTTAGGGTCTTAGGCCCATAAAAGCCCCATTTATTATCCGATTTTGCTGAAATATGGCACAGTAAGTTGTGTTAGGCCCTTCGACATCCTTTGTCAATTTGGCCCAGTTCGGCTCGGATTTGGATATAGCTGCCATATAGACCAATCCTCCGATTTAGGGTCTTAGGCCGATAAAAGCCAAGTTTATTATCCGATTTTGCTTATATTTGGTACATTGAGTTGTCTTAGGCCCTTCCACATCCTTCTTTAGTTTGGCCCTGATCGGTTCAGATTTGGATTAATCTGTCATATAGACCGATCTCTAGGTTTAAGGTTTTGAGCCCATAATAGGCGCATTTATTGTGTGATCTCGCTGAAATTTGAGACAGTGAGTTAAGTTAAGCCCCTTGACATACTTCTGCAATATGGCACAGATCGGTAAAGATTTGGATATAGCTGCCATATAGACCAATCTATCGGTTTTAGGTTTTGGGGCCACAAAAGGCGCATTTATTGTCCGATGTCGCTGAAATTTGAGACAGTGAGTTGTGTTAGGCTCTTTGCAACTTGGCCCAAATCGGTCCAGATTTGGATATAGCTGCCATGTAGACCGATTAAAGGGAGAATTTATAATCCGATTTCACTGAAATTCAGATCGGTTTATTTTTTAACGCCTTTTTACTTGTTCTATACTAAAAGCTTTCTAGCAACAACTTTTCTATAAGGAAAGTTGTCCAGACCTTTTCTATACGAAAAGTTGTCTAGCAACAATTTGGCTATACGAAAAGTTGTCTAGCAAAAATTTTTCTATAAGAAAAGTTGTCTACCAAGAATTTTTTTATAAGAAAAATTGCCTAGCAACATCTTTTCTATAAGAAACGTTTTCCAGCGACAACTTTTCTGTAAGAAAAGTTTTCCAGCAACAGTTGCTCTATAAGAAACGTTGTCCAGCAACAACTTCTCCTTAAGAAAAGTTGTCCAGCAACAACTTCTCTATAAGAAAAGTTGTCCAGCAACAACTTCTCTATAAGAAAAGTTGTCCAGCAACAACTTTTCTATACAAAAAGTTGTCTTGCAACAATTTTTCTATACTAAAAGCTTTCTAGCAACAATTATTCTATAAGAAAAGTTGTCCAGACGTTTTCTATACGAAAATTTGTCTAGCAACAACGTTTCTATACGAAAATTTCTCTAGCAACAACGTATAGAGGAAAAGTTGTCTGCAAACTGGTTTCTATAGGCAAAGTTGACTAGCAACAACTTTTCTATACGAAAATTTCTCTAGGAACAAATTTTTATGGGAATTTTTTTTTTTTTTATTTTATTATTTTACTTTACAACATTTTTTTGTTAACTTTGCCTTATTAAAAACTTTTAAGCTCTTTATTTATTGCCAAGGTTGCTATTGAAAACAGGTCAACTTGTTTGTACCAATCGCAGAAGAAATTTTCTCCAAATTTCCATTTGAATAGTTGCAAAACACTTGAGGCTTGTTTTTTGCAGCAACAAAATGCTTTGCATGGAAATACCAAGTTTCAAGAGTGTTTGTTGTAAAAGGGTTGTTTGTAATTGAGTTTTCGCCCAATGCATTTCCTCCTACTTGTGATGCATTGGCATGATAAAACCATAGCTTTGACTTTTTGCTTTCGAATGCCACACAACGACAATAACGACATACATTAACTACTACCACAACAAAGTGGGTCAATCGCATAAAAAATGCCAGGCGATTTGTATTTTGTTGTTGGCGAAAGGAACTCTAATAGATGACTTACAGCTGAGAAAACAAAGCGTGTAAACTTGTACCTTCAATCTTTCCAATAACCAGAACAAACAAACCAACAAATAAAGAAAAAACAGCCAACTAACCCAAGACTTTCATGGTTGTTTGTTTCAAAGAAAGCTGGAGATTTTTTCTTTTGCCTTTTGCTAAGTTTGCCTGAAGGCTATCCTATGGTTTAAAGTGCATCTAGTGTTAGTTGCACCCCAAGGAAGATGGTCCTCTTTTTTGTGTATAGAAGTGCAAAGTTCTTTTCATCCTTGCTAGTTTCTTTAAAAACTCTTTGCTTTTTTTTGGCCTTTGCTAAAAGCACCTTGGGGAGAACGAGGAGAAGATGATTTAACAGCCATAGGCATTTGCGTTGTATGAGTAGAAAAGCATCGAAATGTTGAAAAGTGTATGGCAAACAATGATTTCAAAAAATTGATGGTGGGAAAGTGTTGTTGGATTTCCTGTATGTCATGTTTTATATAGAGGAACAAGGGGAATTTCTCTTCTTCTCAAAAAGGTCCGCCCTATTCATATGCTCGAATGCATATGAACATGATACTTTCCAAAAAATAAAGATAAGAGGGGTCTTGTGGTCTTCTCTTGCGATTTCTGACAAGTTTGAAGATGTCTGCCTTTTGCAGAATTTCCCCCACACACTCCCTATTAAGAAAATGCAGGGCGATTGCTTTCTCTCTCTCTCTTTTGACTAATGGAGATTGCTCTCTCTCTCTCCACTACTCTCTCTTTTGGCTAATGGAGTTCGAAAACCGTACCGCTGAGCGACTCTTCTTAGTAGAGTAGTTCTATGCAGACGTCGCCAGCTTAAGTGAGGGGATGATTATCTTATTTTCTAATTTTATCGTCAGTACTCGATTGCAGTCTTTCAGCGTTATAGCGTCTCTGTCTATGTGATCATCTTTGTCTATGTGTGGAATTCTAATTTACGAGGCAGCTTAGGGTGCTTAACTATTTAAGGAGCATAGAAGATATTAATGGCAAGGTCAACAGGATTACGGCTGCAATAGTGGAGGTGAAGATAGTTGTCCGCTTCGAAAAATTAAATCAGCCCAACAAAAACATTGGATGAAAGGTCCGCAGACTTTATTACAGCAAAAATCATAAAAGATGACTGACGCAAAGAATACATTAAGATGACCAGAACGGCGAAATATAACTCCTGGTAGGTTTTTAGCGAACAGTTCGATAGCGCTAATACGAGTTTCTTTTAAAAGCCCATGTCCAAACCAGAGAATGACAAAGTGTATGGATTTGGATACCACAAAAATATTTTGGTCAATGAGTATGGTTGCTAGTCTATTGTGCCGGCTCATACATATCATGAGGCATGTATTTGTAGACTTTGTAATTCTCTGGTTCAAACCGAGATCTTAGTAGACGACATGGGAATAAAAGTAGAGACCATGAAAGACATAATGAGGCTTTTGATCAAAACATGGATAAGGTTGTGTATAAAATAGAGGATCTTAAAAGGCCAAGATGTAGATGCTGGAGGTATGCTTTGACATCGAAGGGGCTTTTATAATTGCCGTGTTTGTTTTAGTACTATCCAGTGAATGTCAAATGTTCTGAATACAATTGCAGTGCAAAGTTGTCCTGGATAGTCATCGATATCAGATAGTTACAACCCATTTCTCTTTTTCTTTTTCTTTGCACTATATACCGATACAATGACCCAATTCTTAGCCCCGTACTAAGTGGACCGGGTCCTAAGAGACCGGGTAAGCCATGGGCTAAGTAAAAGGGGGACATGACATAACATGCAAGGTGGTAAGATTCTGAATTAACTATGGAAGAACGACGAAAGGCACTTGAAGATGGCATACGACTGGGCTAGATCTTGAAGCCTGAACGTTATCTGAGGAAAGGATAAAATCTGCTACGAGGAAAACCAATTTAAGAAGCAATTTCTTAACAGAATGGTCTCGATATCCAATAATATTTAGGAGTGATCTTGGACAAGAAATTGAGGTGGTAGAGTCATATTCGAGAGCGTACCGAGAAGGCTCACAGATGTTGGGCACTGTGTAGACGGGCCGGCTCGAAATGGGGTCTGAATCCGAGGATTGTCCACTAGCTCTACAGGAATGTCATTAAACCAGTAGTTTTGTGGTCTGCGATGGAGAATAGTGGAACGTAAGGTTCCGGTTCAAAGAGTATGTTGTATTGGCATGGGCGGGGAGATAAGGACTACACTAGGGCACTGAGACTATTTTAGATATCTGACCCATAGACATACAGATTTAGTGTGAGGCAGACACTGCGGCTATGAGACTTAAGGCAATGGCAAAATGAATAGAGGATAGGAGCAGGTCATACCATCACTGTAAAATCGAGGCGGCGATAGAACACTTTGATATATACAAGGAGGACGCCAGCGGCACAGTTATGTGTGGATGGAACTCTGGTAGAACATGCTTCGCGAACGGATCGAAGCTAGAGAACAGAAGCGGTCAGGGAAACTACATTAAAGACTGAATACTGTTAGTGGCTCCTTGAAATAGTTGATGTTGTAAAAATCTTTAGGGCTATACAAATTCGTCATTAGGGCTATAAAAACCAGGGTCACTGACGGTGTTGGAGTGTAAGAAGATAATAAACTTCTTCTATGAGGATGGCGGGATATAGCGGAGTATAGGGGAACAAGAACCAGAGGGTTGCCATCCGCTAAATTGCTAAATTCGAAAAATTCCAGGGTGTTGTACTGTGGGATGGAATCGAAAAAACTAGTAAAACATGTGCCGTTTGAGAACAGGTAGAGATATCTCTTTGAAATTTTTAATGGTTAAAGCTGAGGTGTAAACGAGTGGTTTGGGCACTACTTGGCAACACCATTTAATATTTCCCGTTCTCAAGCGGCAGATTTTTTAATAGCTATTTTCGATTCTATCTCACTGTGTGTTGGCATTCATCGCCTACGAAATTTCTATGGTGGAATCCGAATGGTGAGAAAATGAGTTTTAAACTGAGGTAAAGTAGTAAGAGTTGGGTTATTGATATCAGTACGGGGCACATCGGACTACCGTTGCACCTTTGCAGAATAGATGCGGCAAAAGACTACGTGTATATGGCATATGTAGAAGATGGTGAAATATTGGAGCATTTGCTTTGTCAATGTCCGATTTTTGCAGCTAACAGACTCTGGCACTTAGGTGACGATGCGGTACCAAACCTAAACCAACTTAGGATCCTAGAATGAAGAACGATTAAGGACTTTGTTAGCCGCATGGAATTTCTGACAAAGATTTTTTCCGGATAACTTTTCGGTATTTAGTGCGCAAAATAAGCCGATTGTTGGTATAAGCGTATATCCATAACGGCATGGGGCGGTTTTTAATTCACACACTTTTTCTTCAACCTTCCCTAACCTACGGCACTTCACAGCGTGTGTAGGAATTTTGTAAGCAACACGGAATTCCTAACATGGATTCGGTTTGCGGCGTTACTTTTCGATAATTAGAGAACACAACAAGCCGAATGCTGGCTTAAGTGTTTGCCCATTACCATTGTCCCACTCTGTAAGGAATTTTTATTTTGGAAATAGGAAAACGCATAGTTCTGAACCGACATGGATGAAATTTAGCAGAGGCTTTCAGATGGGTACTAAGACATTCCATACCAAATTCCGTGCAATTCGTTGAAAATCGTAGTAACTACGTCCTTATAGGTGTAAACCAGACGAATTATATGTATGGGAGCTATATCAAAATCTGAACCGATTTCTGCTATAATTCGTGGCGCTTGCGTGAGGTTTGGATAATAAATGCGATCTCCAACATGATTACAAAAAGCGACAGACAGTACAGAGACCCGGACATGGCTAAGCTGAATCAAGAAGAAATTCTGAGTGGAGCCGTATATTTTATCACATCCACAGTAGTGGCACAGCGTACAGTTGAATTTTTATTTGTTTGTTTGTTTGTGTAGGTAGGTCTGACAGGAGCAATGGGCTATATAATTTTTTGATATCGGAAGGAATCAACTCATATATTGGCATATTGGACGATCATGCCAATATGGGTCTCGAATGATTGGTAATCGCTAATAAATTACGAATATGGTATGGAGGGAGGAATATTTCATATAATTTGTTGATAGCGGAGGGGAGCGGACTCTCCCCCGTTATCTCAAAAAACACCACCAAATATCAAAAGAGGACCGATGGGATAATATGGGTATCAAATGAAAGGTATTGGAGAGTAGAATACAAATTTGATCGAAGTACCAAGGAGGCCGCCCCAGTTTGGCAAAAATAGGCTATTTAATTTAGTGATATCCTCGAGGGGGGGGGCGAACACTCCTCCTAACCCCAATTCTCAAAAACGTCATATCCATTTATGTAAGCGAAAATTTGTATGCCCCCTTATGGTAGCCCAAATTGACACAAAATTGATATAAAACTTTGGGGTCAAATAACCGTGGGGGACACCCTACTCCGAAACCCACTCAAAAAGACATGTTCACCGATTGGGAGAATATGGGTATCAAATGAAAGGTATTTAAGAGTAGAGTACGGAATTTATATAACAAATTGACCCCATGTGTCGATGCGGCCGATCCCCAAAAAAAGCTCGAAAATTACTTGTTTACCGATTGAGGCAATATGGGTATTAAATGAACCGTATTTAGATGTAGAATACGAAATTTATACAAAAATTTGGGGTTAAGTCCCAGGGGGCGCCCCCATCCAAATGGATATGTAAACCGTTCGAAATAGTAAGAAATTCAAACGAAAGGTACTTGAGAGTAGAATACGAAACTTGTGTATATACAAATTTGGGTCAATTCCAGAGGGGCACTCCAGTCCAAATTTATGCCCCAAATGCACATGTATACCAAACGGGACAATTAGGATATAGCGAAGAACACCGGGCCAGCTATTTTCATATAAATATGTACTTTGCTTACGTATTTCATGCTAGGGCCTAAAATCCTCAACTGGTTTCCTTAAAAAGTGAAAGGCACTGGTTATTGTAAGCCAATTGTCATAATAGTTTGTATTTTGCTTTTTGGGATCAAAAGAAAAAAAAATGGAGGGCAGGAGTTTAAAAAAAAAGTTTTTATGGACACTCTAAAGTTTACATTTGCATGGGTCGTATTATAAACCGCACTTTCTTTTTAACCTAACCTAACCTAGACAAATCAGCTTTTTTCACCACCATAGCGGTACTGATTTATTCCTTGGTTAGTGCCTAGACATGCAGACAAAAGCAAATTGTGCAAGACTTTTAGATCCTCCTCCAGTTTATACTTCCTTTTCACGTCTTCTAGGTAAAGCTCGGTACAATGTGTACTGTAGGTGAGTGTTTATAAAAATTTCACCCACTTTTGTCCCACTGTTCCTGAAGTTGTTGTGCACAAGTATTTGCTCATTTCTTGGTTTATTTTGGAAAAGAAAACAAGACGAGAAACCAAGAAAAACTTAATTTAGAACAGAAATGTGCACAAAAAGTCAACAACTCTGCAATGCATGAATAACTCATGTCCTTGGAAAAGTTGTGCTATGAGCAAATTCTTCTTACATGCACTTCCCCTTGCCAAGACCCTTCCACCACCAGTCCTTTATCAAAATGAGGAAAAATGCACTCAAATCATGTCGTCATACTCAATTTATTCATTTATACGTATGACAGCTTTAATATCCACTGAAGGACCTTTATCCTAAGCATTCGCAAGTTCCACAACAGAAAACGAATGCGGCAACAAACGCAAGCAAGCAGGCGGCAGAGGGCTGAATATCGAATTTCAAATAAAAAGGTAGACCAAGAACCATTTCGTAAGGAGCTGCTTTATGATAAACCACAAAAAGCTAAAAAAGAAAACCAAAGACCAGACAAGCATTTCATTTCCTCGCTGCTTCTAATACCTTCTTATTTGCTGGGCTGGCGGCTATCCCCCTCCAAACTCGCAACGGAAGTGGTCTAATGCATTTGTTGGGCTTGAACCAATGCTGCCCATTCCTTTTATCCTCACCATTCATTGCAACAACGAACCCAGTTTGAATTCACTTTGGAGGATATTTTTCTGACTGCTGTTTCACTTTGAATAGAATTCAAAAACAGAGCATGGCAAAAGTAGAATAAGGACATTCTGTTGCAATGTAAGTGACTGATAATTAGAAATCGTAGACAAATACACACAAACGCACATGCATACATACATTTACTTACAAACGTATGTAGGTGTGCGTGTGTAACTTTGTATTAATATGGGGAGTTTGATAAACTCACCCATCATCATAGTGCTCGTGCAATGGAAACATCCTGTGGTTAATGACAATGTGCTCGTTGCTCCTATTTTGCAAACATAGACTTTGGGGTTTGGTTTAGTTTGGAGACGAAAGTGAGATGGTCTTTGCTTAGAATGAAAACAAAATGGGACACTAGTACGAGTATATTAAAAATATAACGCAAAGCATGGATTTTAATTAAGCTTAATAGTCACTCAGGATAATACTAAATTGTTTATGGGTAGGGGCATAAAATAGGGACACATGCCATAGGTGGAAATATGTTACGATGAATTATGTCATGTGTCGTCCTTTAGATGGTTCGGACAGACAGACAGTATGGTGACAAATAGTGAAATGAAAAAAAAAAAAATTGCTGCACATATTTTGTCCCGAACGGGTACCGTAGGTACTAAGGAGAGAGAGCAGGAGGCATTTAATAAGACCAAGAGAGAACACGGCAGAGAGCTGTGACGAATATCGCGAAGACCTTGGCAAGTTCAAGAAGGAGAAGAGGAAGGCAAAAAGGAATCCGGGGCAAATTTCTGTGGAGAATTGGAAAGCAAAAGTGAATCATCTGAGTTGCGCAAAGTGCACTTGAAGGATCCTAGCATACCTAACTCCCTGAGGTGGGAGGACGGAACTTTAACCGAGAGTGGTCAGATGCAACTTCTGATGGAGACGAATTTTCCGCGCGACCAGGAAAAGATCAGCGATCAAGGTATCGCAACACCTTTATATGGGGGCTTGGTGGATGACCTCATCAGGGACATCATTGACGAGGACAGGGTAGTGTCCGCAGTCCGCACTTTTCGGCCACTGCCCCAGCAGTCCCTTGGAGTGACCCTACTCTGGCTAGAACGGATTTTCCGGGCGAGCCTGGCATGGTCCTACATACCAAGGGCATAGAGGGAACTTTAATGTTACCGACTATAACCCTAAGGCGGAAACAATAAACCACAATACGCCGAAGGATTATAGGCCCATTAGTCTGTCATCGTTTTTGCTCAAAACACTAGAAAGACTGATAGACATTAAGGTCAGAGAGAGGGACTGACGCCAGAGAACTTCAGTGGGACACAACACGCATACCTCAAAGGCAGGTTGGTGGTGACGTCCTTTCACGAAGTGGTACGAGAGGTCGAGACGCCCCTCTGAGAGAAGGAGATGACGGCATTCTTGCATATTTAGGGGGCCTTCAATTACTTGAAGATAGGATCAATAGTCGCCGTACTGGACCGCATTGGGGTTTACCCCATTATCTCCCACTGGACTAATAATATGCTGTGTGGCAGGATTATTAAGGCCAGCCTAGGAGATTGTATGGTCAGAAGACGGCTGAGAAGAGGAACGCCACAGGGTAGGTGTCCTCGCCGATATTGTGAAACCTCGTGATAAATGAAATCCTGTTGGATCCGGCGGAGACGGCTAGAAGATAATCGCTTATGAGGATGACGTCGTGTTGCTAGTCCAGGAAGTGCTATGGAGTGGACAGAAGTACACATTTTTGAGGCCGGAGCTGGAGTCGTAGTACGGTTCGGAATTTAGCATACTTGCCCTGATTTCAGAGTCTGACCCTCGAACGGAGTGTAGCCCTGGGTCCGAGGCAGTTTTCTGTCAACGATCAGCGAGAGAATGGAAGGGTCACTGAGGAAATTGTCGCGATAGGTTCCCTGCGTTCATCCCCTCCCCTCATCCTCCATTCCTTCTGCTTCTTTTATTCGTGTATAACCTCCGGATATGGTCTGAGGTCTTACATTTTCTTTCACTATCTCTATGGGACACTATGGGGCAACCCATTCAACTTAACCTTAGCTGTTTCAAATATGGTATCGTACCCGCACCTAAGTGCCAAAGTCTGTTAGCCGCAAGAGCCAGACTTTGACATAGTAAATGTTCAAAAGTTTATCATCTTCCCCATATGACCAATACACGCTGTATCTTGCTGAACCTATTCTGGAAATAAGTGCGTCCTATATATGATTTGAAAGCCATACAGAACTTGTCCCACTTCACATTCAGTAAGAGCCTCGTATTCTCACGATCATCTGGCCCCCATAGAATTTTGGACGTCCTGCCGACCGTTTTACTGCTCCGCAGTGTTACATGCGAGTTAGTCGCCAACATCTTTAATTCGGACAGCGTCACTTTAAAAGGCTTCGCATTCATCAAGTTTATTTATTACAGCGCTCTGGCCATTACAGCCAATTCGTTTGCCCTCTCGTTTCCCCCAACTATGCACTGGCCCGGCAACCACACGATATAGTTCGTGTCATTCTCAGAGAAGGCGTAAGTCTTCTTGACACACTCAAGACCGTCCTGTCACGTACATCATCCTCTAGGTCCTCAATGAAGATGCCCAGAACTATTCCGTCCTCTAGCTTTTATCATCCCTGTAACATGAATTACCAGATAGCAATATCAGAGTTCTGTCTTGTATTGATACGCAACCTCTTTTAATCCATCCAATTCAGATATCTAGAATTGTTTCCTTGTTCCCTTAACCTGTAGTAATGTCCGAAGGTTTCACTTCTTTTTCATCGCCGTCCACAAAACTACCGGGATGTATGTTAGTATTGGTGCCCCTGTGCCACATTATCCTTAGACGGATGGATCAAAGGTAAAGGAGAGAACGAGTTAGGGGTTCTACATTGGGAACCCACAGACCGAGTTCTGTTCCCGGCTGTCTGACCATAAAACGGTCCCGTGGCGAGCGGACACGGATCACGTCACCTGGTACAGTGTTAATGCGAAGACGTCGAGCAGGAACATATTTACGGACACTTACTTGGCAATTAGGGCAAAAACCCCATGTTATAAGATAACGAACGGTCTTGTAATGTAGGAAGGAGGTAAATACCCTATCTGAGTATGACACCATCCACATATAGCTTGAGTGCCAGCTTTGGCGGTGAAGCTCCATCAAGGACCAGTGTTTATCGGTGGTATGGTGAATTAAACCGAGGTCGTAGTTCAGTCCCAGACGAATTTCGTGAAGGTCGTCCAAAATCGGTTATTGTTCCTAAAACCATTGATGCTTTGCGCTAACTGATATTGCAAGATCGTCATGTGACCTTTCGTCAGATTGAGACAACCTTAGGGATTAGTGGGACCAGCATACATTCAATATTGCATGAACATTTGACCGTCAAAAAAATTTGTTCGCGTCGGATTCCATACAATTTGTCAATCACTCAAAAAAGGCTCGTGTCGATTGGTCGAAAGAAATGCTCCAAAAATACGAAACAACTGCATTTTTGGGCACTCAAATCGATCGATTTGATGAGTCATCCGCCGTATAGTCCTAACTTGGCCCCGAATGACTTCTTTTTATTCCTGTATGTAAAAAATAAAATGAGAGGTCTACGTTTTTCGACACCTGAAGATGCGTTCAGAATACACGTTTTGGAGATACCTCAGAGTGGCGGAGGCCACCATAGCGCAGAGATTAGCATGTCCACCAATGAAGCTGGGTTCGAATCCTGGCGAGACCATCAAAAACAATTTTTTTCAAATGTGGTTTTCCCTCCTAATGCTGGCAACATTTGTACTATGCCATGTACAATAAATCTTCTCTCCAAAGAGGTGTCGTACTGTGGTACGCCGTTCGGACTCGGCTATAAAAAGGAGGCTCCTTATCTTTGAGCTTAAACTTGAATCGGACTGCACTCATTGATATGTGAGAAGTTTGCCCATGTTCCTTAGTGGAAAAAGTGACAAAAGTGCTTCGACAATTGGTCCAAACGCATGGAAAATTGTATAGATTTTAATGAGGAATATTTTGAAAAACAAAAAATCGATTTTCAATGATTAATATTTGTTTTTGTGTTCTCTAATCCCGAAATATAAAAGGCAACCCTAGTATTATGTTTTTATTGAGATTTTTGTAGTGCTTCAAAAAAGTAAGCGTGAGAATATGTGTTTTCAACTGTGAAAAACGAATATAGTATTAGCCTTAATAGGGTTCCATATACGCAAGATCTCAGGGCGTATGTATAAATACGCTTTGCAACACCCTATAACCAATCCCCACTCACTTTTGCGCTATTTTTGTCTTATTATCCAATCTTATCCAATATTATTTCTAATTGAAACCATTTTGCTTATATTAGCAACCATTATTTAGGTGTAGCAAAGGGGAGTATGGGGGTTCCCCCGGTCCTTGTCCCAAAAAAAGAATTCATATTCGTGTTTTTGGGACATACAATTTAAGAGGGCTTGCAAAAAATTTTACTTTTTTGCAATTATTCTCATAAACTGTACTTTAGGCTAGTTCGGTGAAACTCCAAAATTTACGCTTTTGGACTAAAAAGAATGCTGGGTCCACTTCACTTAACCTATGTAGACAGATCGGAGCAAGTCAAACCTCCCATTTTCTTAAAATTTACTTTTTTGCTGTACCGATTTTTTTGTTGATTTTCTCTTATCACATAATTGTTTTTTTTTTTTTTTTTTGAAACCTTATCGAGTAACAAGAAAATATCATCCCTGTTTGCACTCAGGTGATTTGACTTCATATTTTGTTGTTATTTATGTAGTACATGTCAGCTGCTGTCAACCGTGTTGCCACTGTACATAAATTTTGTTTACGGATATATGAAATTATCCTTGACCCTGTTTTTATGGCATATTCTTGCTTGCATGCTCTCCGTCGTTTGCAGGCTTCTCTCCCAAGAGTAATAGACTAGCTGTCACTCGATAAGAATGACAATGATGATGATGAAGATGCTAATGATCATATATGTACATACATATACATATTGTGTCTTGTTGTTGTTGTTGTTCATATTTATGCTTACTTACCTTTATGAAAAATTGCCAATCCATTTTATGGATTTCAGGATATTCCGGGTGCTCGTAAACAAATACCGAATCCATAGTCATGTTGAAGGGTTGTTGGGAGTTGATTTTGCGTTTGATGTAGTATATTTCTTTGTTGCTATTTTGTTGTTTTCTTTTCAACTGCGAGTTCAAGTTTTCATTTATAAGGAACTTAAGACGTTATGCCCTTTGACATTTGCATTGCACTAGGATAAAGGGGATATATTACGCTTTACATTTCACATACTTATTTAAAGCTTTTCATTCTCTTTGAGGTTATATTTTGTTTTTTCACCGATTTTATTTAAGGTTTGTTGACTGCCACAATTATTTTTTATTTATTCACTAACACCATTGTTATTATTAAACATACTCCAGGAAATGGCAAAATGAAACGAAGGGACTAACACAACATGTAAAAAAATAACAACAACATTAGCAGGAGAACGGTGACGGAGTTATGCTGCTCCAGTGCTAGGCAGGAGTTTCAATGGGGGAGAATAAACAACAGCACTGATGGTAGTGGCAGCGTAGTGAGCATAGACAAGCCACAATTACTGTGGGTACGGTCAGTGGCACATTTTCACCCACCCTCTTTTCGGCGGCGGAGAGTGAACGAACAAACAAAAGCGAAAATGCAAAAACAAACTTAACGAAGGATTCGCATTCGAAAAATTCCTTTGTAACTCGTGCTCATCCTTTCATTGTTGTGTGTGGAGAAAAAAATTTGTTGACACCTTTTTTCCTTCTACTGCACACAAAAGAAGAAGTTTTTTTTATGAATTTTGGTTTTCACTTTAAATTATTTTCATCTCTTGCTATATGTTTCAATTCACTTCATTTGTATTTCTTTCAGCTTCAGTAGGATGTTTTAAGGAAAGTTTTATTTGTATGTGTTTTGTATTTTCTTACTAGGATATCTAAAATACACTTTGCCTTAAACAACACTCCGCTATATTTGGTTTGTATGTCCTTTCTCCATTGTTTGCTCAACATAACTGTGTATTTGGGAAAATGTTAGTATTGCTGTAAAGGATAAAGGATGTAAAGTATATCGAAAGAAGAGGTGTGCACGTGAGTTGTCGTGTCACGCGTTAGTCAAGCGATTCGTGAGCGAGATCGAAACCCAATCACAAGACCGTGCTAAAGGCGCTATTACGCTATTATGTCTTATGACATTTCACCTTTTGTATTCACGTGTAATTGAAAATGTTTGTCAAGATTGTCAATTTACATACGATTCATCATTTTTGCTATCATACCTGTATTTTATTTTCGCATGACATAAACAAAAAATTTAAGCTAACATGTCATAAGACAACTACATGCGTGTAATACAGCCTTAAAGCGTGCGTGTAATACAGCCTTAAAGCGGGAGATATTGAAACCATACTCACAATACTAATCACGACTCACAAAAATATCACGGCTCACGAGAAAATATATTGCACGACATTTTAACGTACGATTGGGAATGTATAAAACGTATCACATAGACACTTATTTGTATGTTTCCTTTCTCAAGAGTATCACTGTGCCTGAATGTATACCTTTATGTCTCGTGAGCTTGCCTGAACGTGAGTCAAAATGAAAATTCAGCGTTAGTGTGTGTGATAAGAATGTTTTTTGTCGTGAGTGAATTTTTCACTCACACTCACGTGCACATCTCTATTCAAAAGCTATGCAACAAAGGTAAATGTCGCCAAACGGATAAAGCTTCGTACTTATCGATAACATAACGAAGAGTTTGAAAAGAGTTATCAGCAGCTCTGGTGTTATCGATATTGTATATCGAAGTATAACTGACAAGCTAGATTTGAATTGTAATGATGGTTGGCTAGTATTATTTTTGCGCATGGCTCTATAATTTAAAGGCTATCTCACGCGAACAGCTGTTAACAGCCGACCATACTTGGCAGTATGTATTAAGATGTCAAAGATATCACTTGATTTGAGACAATCTCCACAACCCGTTTACATTACGATTCAAGTGATTTGAGAGAATCCTGTAATTCAGCCGTGATTTTTGCGCTACAAAGGGCAATTGAGATGTTCTATATTCACATCCAATATCATAGAATATACCAATATACCAGTCTGCTAGCTTATGGATTTAAACGTTGGCATAACTGATGCACATCCAAAATAATCAAATAACAATAAAACAAACAAAATAAGTCATCTTAAATTTTGTATAAATGTTTCTCGGAATATCATAAATGTAATTTAATTAAAATTATAAGCAGGTTTTGCATTCCAGAACGTGTAATCATTGAATAAATATGTTGCGTTCTTCCTCTTTTAGTTGTGCTAATCGGGGATAGCATTTTTTCCCGTACAAATTAAGCGAGAAAATCCGATTAATGGGTACATAAAACACAGCAAATAACCGAATAACTATATAATAATCGGTTATTTTTATCTGTTTCCACACGATAGCAATGCATAGCTAATATATATAATGCTATAACAGATAATTGCTGTTTTATTTTATTTCCTTCCAGTGCAAGTCAGATGTTCCATTTAAAATATCGGTGCAAGGTTGTACATGTAAGTTATCGATATCATGCAACAGGTAATCGTAATTTGCACTAAAATAAAACACATCAAATAATGACCTATAAATAGTGATTTTCACTAAAATCAAATCAAAATTAGGACTAAAATTAAACAAAAAATGCTGTGTTTTATTTTGCAAGTCATATATTCTGTATAAAATATCAATGCAAAGTAGTAGTGGAAGGTTATCGATATCATGCGTTGATAATAAGAAACGATATAACAAGGTTTCCGCAAATAGCACGTTTACATTGAAATTTGTATGATTTGGATTTAACTAAATCTAAAAACAAATCCTATCCGTTTACACTGCGTTTTTGGGCATTTAAGTGACACCCACAAGCGTATATGCGTGTGCACGAATGTGCATATCACACACATATGAAGTACATATTGGTACTTTTATCGATTATTCAGCCATGAAATCGGGTTTGTTTAACAATGAGGTCATTAGTCACTGCTTACACCTAATAATATTCGATTAGTCCTAATAACAACCCTGTTATTTTAGCATTTACATTTGCTGCAATGCCATCCCTGTTCAATCATATGTTTACCCAAATTTTAAAGTTCTATTTCTTTATGCAACTTCTTTAGGTTTTTGAGAAAAGTTAAATTCCAGCTAATTTATAAAAGAAATTTCAATTAATCACCATGAGCTTTCCCACCAAAGAGGAGCGAACACAATGCTGGAATAGTCGTGATGAATATTGGAAATGTCTTAGTGAAAATGCCCCAAATCACAGTTCAACTTCAGGTGAAAAGATTCCGGACGCCTGCAAAAAGCTGAGAAAACTATTCGAAACCAGCTGTCCCAAAACGTGGGTGAAACACTTCGATCGCAAAAGGACGTATGAGCAATTTAAACAAAAAATGGATCAGGGCATTGATCCACTGAATGAACCAAAGAAGTAACAAGGGAGGAAGAAAAGTCAATTGTACAAAATATAAAGCTTCTTTCTACATAGTGTTCATAGATTTTGTTAATGTACTCTTAATTAAAAAAAATATGTATGTATTTTGTTATTTTAAAATAAACTAAAAACTACTAAGACATGGGTTTTGATGCATATACCTTATCGGCGGGCATATCTACAGATACAGAGACTATATGTTTACCGGGAATCATAACATTTCCTAAAATACGGGCATCCTGACCCTCTTCCAAGTATTCGGCACACATGGACAATACTATATTAGAATCTTTGTCGGTGCAATTGAAGAAACCAACTAAAACTCGGCCATCCGTTATCACAACTCGAAAAGGTTTTCCCAGCCATTTTCTTAGATTTCGTATGCCAGGACTTAGATGTTCATCGTTGATTTTGGCATTGTTGGTAATGACATTATTGAGCAAAGGGTTCTGTAGAATATACGAAATGAAACTAAAGGCTTTGAGAATATGTTTGGAAATTTTAGTTCCTCACCTCATATTGTTTAGGATTTGTTAAATCGTTCATTTGTTAGTTTATTGAAGAGCTATAAGGGGACTTTGGTGGACTTTAGTTGTTGTATAGAAATTATAATTTGTGTATTCCTAAATAAAAACACAAAACAGCTGATTGTCATTATATGTCAAAGCCTATATGAATTAAAACAGGGTTGTTTTCCCGCATTTGAATAAAATTTGTCTCTGTTATCAGGTTTATTTTCAGCATCACATAAAGTAACAAGTTTGGAAGTTATCGCCAATTTATTTTAGTGCCTTTTCTTGTACTGCTGCATAAAGATGTCTGAAACTGTGTTTGCTGTTATAACAGGTAAGCTGGAAGCATGCTATGGCGAAGCCAAAGTGCCAATTATGAAGTTATGGTAGTTAGTGCTCAATTATTTCCAATTTTATTAAAGTATCTGTGTCAGTTAATTTGTTTAGTTTTGCAAATCATCCATAACATGCCGTTTGTGACCAAATTATTAGAAAATTTTAAATAGTTGAGCTCAGAGCGGAACAGAAGATCTATTTGTTTTCACAAAAACCCCATTTTTAATGTGTTCTACAAACGTTGGAGTTTACCGAGGAGATTACCATGTCCACTATAACGCAGAACGCATTGGTTCGAATCTTGGCCAGAACATCAGAAAATTTTTCAGCTATGGTTATCCCCTCCTAATTCTGGCGAAATTTTTAAGGTATCATGCCATGTAATTGACTAAGTAGCCTTCTAAATGAATTCTCCTCAAAAAGAGTTGTCCTCCTTCGGCACGCTGTTCGCACTCGGCCATTGAAGAGAGATCCATTGCCAAAGAGATAAACTTGAATCGGACAGCACTTATTAATATGTGAGAAGTTTGCCCCTCCGGTTTCTTAATTCAATGTTTCTAGGCATATGGCTGGTCTCACAATATTTGTTGGACAAGTTTCCCCAACGGGAGCGCAGGAGATTTAACATAGTATCGATCTATATATCCACCTTAGCACTGACATTGTAGGAGCGACTCAGTTCGACCTGTGATTTCGGCATCGGAAAATCGACCTAGGTTTTCACCCAGCACCCATAACGATGTACCGATGAAGTTTTTTGGTGAATCCTATATACCGTTATATCGGTATCGGCTATCATTTTTCTAGCAGTCAAACTATGCCAAAATTATGGAATTTTTGATTATTTTCCCCATTTTCTGTTTTTTTTTTCTATACAGCGAAACATTTTTTTTTAACATTTTCTCTCCTTACAGTAAGTGTTACCTTCCACAACAGATCTGGGTAGTTATGGCTCCATTAGGCTGGTATTGATTCCAATTTCGCATGTGTCTCGATTGTAACCAGGGACCTGGGAGACATGAGGATTCCTCCTGAATTAAGTTCATACGATGTTGATGCGTATTATAGCAATGGGCTCAAATAGGAATATTGTGATTAGAGCTCAATCACCTCAAGGACGGTGTTTGTATCCCTATTGAGGCTCTTGGATATTGGTGGGATTTTCAGGTCATTTGAAAAGGAAGGGTAAAGGTTGTTGGCTACGAGGATAACGTTTCCATCTTGGTGTGTGGCCGTTCAGTGTGCATATAGTATGCTGCCAAAATTGGCCAATGGGCTTAACGTAAAGATAAAGTAAGTGCTATTCGCCAATATGAGGTCACTTGTTGTTATCAGGGGACCTCCCATTGCAGATAGGATCCGGAAAAGCAATAACAAAGTGAGCACTTTAACGTCACGCTGGATATATTGACACATGACGCTTGATTTGTGAGGACGACGGTGGAGCACCTTTTCTGGCACTGCCCTGGAATTTTGGGGGGAGGTGCAGGTTTATGGCTTACCGAATACTATTTTTCCAGTCTAAATTATCTTCAGGCAAATAGCCATTTCGGCATTCTTGCCTTCAATAGGGGCTTGATATGGGAGATTAGGGGGAACTTCTCTAGCACGCCTGGTCCCCATTTTTGTCATGCATGTTGGCACTTTATCATTCTAATATCTGGCATTGTACTGCAGTCAATTTTGTGTGAGTCCTTCTGTGCTATTTGAATCACAAAATAGATCAAAGTTCCCCGAGTGAATTTTTTCGATTAAGGTTGCCAGACGCGTGCCATAATATAACCCAAGTTTAAGAACCATAACAGCAGTGAACACAAAAATCAATTTAGGTATTAAATATATTTTTAAAGTTTATATTTTTGTAAGGCGAATTCAAAAATGAATTGGCATATCAAGTTCCCTTATCTGTGCCGTTGCGGCAACCCTAATAAAACGGCTTGGGCAGGCATATCTACAGATACAGAGACTATATGTTTACCGGGAATCATTACATTTCCTAAAATACGGGCATCCTGACCTTCCTCCAAGTATTCGGCACACATGGACAATACAATATTAGAATCTTTGTCGGTACAGTTGAAGAAACCTACTAAAACTCGGCCATCCGTAATTACGATTCTAAAAGGTTTTCCCAGCCAGTTTCTTAGATTTCGTTTGCCTGGACTTAGATGTTCATCGCTGATATTGGAATTGTTGGTAATGACATTATTGAGCAAAGGGTTCTGTGGAATATACGAAAGGAAACTAAAGTCTTTGGGAATATGTTTGGATATTATAGTTCCTTACCTCATATTGTTTAGGATTTGTCAAATCGTTCATTTCTTAGTTTTTTTGTAAACTGTAAGGAGACCCGAATGCTTTTGTTGGATTTTGGTAATATAAAAACACAAAACATCTGATGGCCATTATATGTATGTCAAGCCTGTATGAACTAAAACAGGGTTGTTTCTCTGTTATCAGTGTATATTTTCAGCAACAAGTTTGGAAGCTACCGGCAGTTTTTTAGTTCCTCTTCGTATACTGCTCCATAAAGATGTCCGAAATAGTGTTTGCTGTTATTACAGGTAAGACGTGAGCCTAGGTATGGCTTAAAAGCAAGCCAAAGTTCCAAATGTTTCACCAGAAATTGAAGTTGCAATGTTCCAATTACAGTTCCAGTTAGTGCACAATAATTTTTCAATTTTATTAAAGTAACACGAATGTTAATTTGTTTAGTTTAGTCATAGCAAATCGTGCAAGTAATCCATAGTATGCCATTTGTGACCAAATTTTTGGAAAATTTTAAATAGTGGAGCATAAAGCGGCACAAAAGACCTATTTGTCTTCATAACAACCCCATTTTAAGTGCGTGTTCTACACCGTTGAAGGCCACCGAAGAGGTTAGCCTTTGCTTTTATTAAGCTGAAAGCCTTGGTTCGAATCCTGGCGAGATCATCAGAACAAATGTCAGCTGTGGTTATCCCATCCTAATGATGGCGAGATTTTTTAAGTATTATAGCTTCTCCTCGAAAAGAGTTGTCAACCTTTGGCACGCTGTCCGTACTCGGCCATTAAAGAAAGATCCATTGCTATAGAGATAAACTTGTATCAGACAGCACTTATTGATATGTGAAAAGATTGCTTCCAGTTTCCTTAATTCAACGCGCGTAGGCATAAGGCTTGTCACACAGTAGTTGTCTTGAAATTAAAGGACCGATTTCCTGGGCGGTGCAAGGACTACGGCCACTGTGTGGACAAGTTTCCCCCTATGGGGCGTAGGATTACCAAACTAGCAGATTTAAAGAAGTGTCGCGATAGATATCCACCGTAGCACTGAAATTGGGATACCGACTTAGTTCTACCTGTGATGGTTAGGTAGGTTAGGTAAGAGTGGCAGTCCTTTACAGACTCACTTAGACAATTTTAAGTCCATTGTGATATCACAGTTGCGACAGACCAAGGCTTCTGGCGGGAATCGAACCCATGACTCCTGAACTAGTAATCCAATCACGCTACCAACTCGGCAACCGGGGCGCCCACCTGTGATTCCGGCATCAAAAAATGGACCTAGGTTTTCACCCAGCACCCATAGTACCGATGAATGTTTTTTGTGAATCCTATAATATCCAATTCTTTTCATTGTTCGGGATCGAAGAATCGAGCCAGCCGTATTATCAGAATTTAAGATTTATCTATTGATCAAAATCTGACCAGCCAAAAATATGGTATTTTTACTTATTTTCCCTATTTTTAGTTTTTTCTATACAGCAAAATTTTTTCTTAATTTTTCCGATTTTCGTTTCTTACAGTTAGTGATACCTGCCACCAAGATGCTACACGCGATCGCAGTGGCCCTCGCCTTGTAGAACTTATCAATGAGAACTTTGAGAATTTTCGCGTACTGAAGGAAATACTGCCAGATGAAAAGGAGTTGATTAAGCAAAAGCTTTTGCAGTTATCCTCACCCGAAGTGGCTGTAGCTTGTATTTTGACTACCGGTGGCACAGGCTTTGCTCCACGTGATGTTACACCCGAGGCCACCAAAGAAATGTTGGACAAAGAATGTCCTCAACTTTCCCTGGCTATAGGCATGCATTCATTGCAGAAGACCAAGTTTGCTATTTTATCACGTGCCATTTGTGGCATAGCTGGACGCACTTTAATAATAAACTTCCCAGGCAGTGAAAAGGCGGTGACGGAGTGTTTTGAATACATCAAGGATTTGCTGCCTCATGCCTTACATTTAATCAACAATGATTTGGATTTGGTGCGTAAGACTCACGAGCAGCTGCAAAGTCCCAGAGTACCAGGGCCAACTCGTCACGTTTGTCCTCACAAGACGGGCAAAGGCGATGCCAATGATCGCAATTCTCCTTTTCCCATGTTGCCTGTCACTGAAACCTTAAATCTTATAATGCAAACTGTGAAACCTCAGGCAACTTTGCCTCATCTTTTGAAGAATTTCAAGTCACCAGTTGATATACCTCCCTTTAGGGCTTCCATTAAAGATGGTTATGCCATGAAATCTTCAGGATTTTCGGGTACCAAAAAAGTTATAGGCTTTATAGCCGCAGGAGATGCCATTATCTCAGAGGACTTTGAGGAAGATGAATGTTATAAAATCAATACGGGAGCACCGGTGCCTTTAAAGGCAGACTGTGTCATACAAGTGGAAGATACAAAATTATTGAAGACCAAAAAGAATGGTCTAGAAGATTTGGTGGAGATTTTAATAGAACCTACTAAAGATTTAGATATAAGGTAAGAAGTAAAGTAAAAAAATATCATATAATCTACAAAAATTCTTTGTTCTAGGCCAATTGGCTGTGATCTAGCCAAAAATTCTCCCTTGTTTCCTAGTATAGATCTCTCTCCTGTGGTTGTCAAATCCATAATGGCCTCTGTGGGGCATGCCGTGCCTTTGCATAAGCCTCTGGTGGCTATAATTTCTACAGGCAGCGAGCTGCTAGATCCTCAGGATTACCCTGTCGAAGGAAAGATCTATGATTCCAATACCACCATGTTAAGACAGCTTTTGCAATACTTTGGATTTGAGTGCTACGTAACAAAGGTCTTGTCCGATAAGTATGTTATAGGTGTGTGTGTGTGTGTGTGATGAGTCAAATATGATTTTTTTTGTTTTCGATTTTTTTAAGTTTTGATGAAATCACCCAAACATTAAGCTCCATTTACGATGAAGTTGATTTTGTTATATGCAGTGGTGGCGTTTCCATGGGGGATAAGGACTACATTAAGGGAGCCCTAGAGAAATTAGGTTTTAATTTGTTGGTGGGACGTGTCAACATGAAACCAGGGTGAGTTTTAAAAAACTTACGACCTTATTCACAAAACATAAAGAAGCCTTAATAGGAAATCTGTCAAATCAAATTTTTTCAAATCTACATTTAGTTTTGTGAATAAGTTTAAAATAACTTAATAAATATCATTCATATATTTATCTTTTATTAATCCTTTAAGCAAGCCTATGACTTTTGCCGCCAAAGATGATAAATACTTTTTTGGCTTGCCTGGAAATCCGGTATCTGCATTCGTTTGCTTCCACTTGTTTTCTTTGCCTGCCATAAGATGGTGCTCTGGCTGGAGTCAAGAGAAATGCACTTTGCCCATCATTCAAGTTACGGTATGTATCATTTGCATTTTTTTTTGAATATATGACAAACAAAGAACAATCAAATTAAGATACTATAGAAAAGTCCAACCTCATCTTTAGTCTGAACAAAAACAAGCCTTGAACTTTTGCTATTAGGTTTTGATAGAACCAAAACACGATTTTTTTGTAATTAATAATTTGCTTATCTTGTTCTGAGAAGTCGGCGCCAGCAAGGTTTTTGCAAAGCTATAAATCTGCTGCAATTTTCTGCAACAAAGTATGCCTTAATGGTTTTGCGGTTATCACAATGTTGTCAAATGATTCTGTAATTTTTTTTCTTTTTTTTTTTGACACATACAAAGACACACCAGTATCAATAATTCAGTCGAAATCAGTGCAAACCCAATGGGAACTGGTTCTATGTGTTGTTTGGAATCGAGGGAATTATCATAGGATAGGGGCTGTCACCTAAGTGTTGGTGTTTTATCCTCTTGTCTTATAAATATAATAGTAAATTTTTGTCTGGTACCTGTATTGAACTCCTGACCCTGATTTTATTCTATTAACCGGGAGATCGTTTTTTTTAGAAGCTATATCCAATAGGTTATCGACCTATTCGAACAATACATGGCACGAATGTTAGAGGTTATAGAAAAAGACACTGCAAAATTCAACCCAATCGGATCAAAATTACGCCCTCTAAAGGCTAAAGAAATAAAATCGGAAGATCGGTTTATATGGGAGGTAAAAAAAATGCACAACGAACTGATTACTGGCTTAGGTGTATGTCCATAGTGGCATGGGGCGATTTAATATCTGCACCCTCTTTTCAACCTCAACCTATATGGGAGCTATATCAGGTTATGGACCGCCTCATACCACCTTTGGCACACTAGTTGAAGACCATAGAAGAAGTCGAATCAGACAAAAAATGCGCCCTTAGGGGCTCAAGAAGTGCATTCGGAAGGTCGTTTTATGTAGGAGCTATATCAGGTTTTAAACCGATTCAAACCATAATTGACACGTACGTTAGAAGTCATAGAAATAGTCATAGTCATAGTCTCTGTGGAAAATTTCAGCCAAATCGGATAAGAATTACTCCCTCTAGAGTGTCAAGAAGTATATTCGGGTTTATATGGGAGCTATATCAAGTTTTACACCGCTCTCTAGAAACTCAAGAAGTGTAATCGGGAGATCGGTTTATATAGGAGCTATTACAACCAGTAAGCTCGAGATTAGTATAAACCCGACTTGACTTCTTCGATATAAACCCGATTTGACTTCTTGAGCCTCTAGAGGGCGCAGATTTCATCTGATTTTGTTAAAATTTTGCACATAGTACTTTGTTATGAATTTTGATTTGGAACAAAATTGCAATGGGGTTTTTTTCTGACTTTCAATATCTATGCCGAGTTTGGTTTAAATCAGCCCATACCCAGATATAGCTGCAATATAAGTCGATTTTTCGATTTGAATTCTTGATTCGCTAAAGGGCGCAATTATTGTCCAATTTAGATGAAACTTTGTACTTGGTGTATTGATATGATTTTCAATATTCACATCAAGTATGGTCCAAATTGGTCTTTAACCTGAAATAGCTTCGATCTCATGATTTGACTTCTTGAGCCTCTAGAGGGCGCAGTTTTCATTTGATGTTGCTGAAATTTTGCACATAGTACTTTGTTATGACTTCGAGTATCCATGCAGAGTTTGCTTAAAATCGGTCCATAACTTGATATAGCTTCCAATTAAACCGATCTCCCGATTTGACTTCTTTGGTTATTAGATGGCGCAATTATTGTCTTATTTGGATGAATTTTTGTGCGTGCCGCATTTGGTTTATAGATGCCGAGCTTGGTTTGAATCGATCCATAACCTGGTATATCTGCCATATTCGATCCGGCACGGGTTAGCTGTTAGCACCACACAGGCCGGAACATTGAGGTCCGGTCTGTGTGGTTTTTATTGCTGATTGTTGTCACGAGAAGCTTGGTTGAGAGCTAGCGGGGGCGTCCACAGTTTGGGGACAGTGGAATGCTCCATACGGAGTAGCTGCAGTCCCGGCCAATCAACGGTATAGAGCGGAGAGTCTCAGCAAGAGGTCGGGCGGAACCGGCTCTTGCACAAATACTGAGTGCCTATGATGCTTTATATGACAATGCGGTTTAATTGTGCTTTTAAATAACAAATGGCCACCCTGTTCCCGCGGCGATCGGTCCTTTGCACTGGAACGAGCTTACGCACCTACAGGAGCTTAACGAGGATCGCTAGCTCCACAGGAAACTGTGGCTACAATAACAACAATAACGTTATTGTTCGATTTGCAGCTTTGACATGGTGTTTTGTGACGACTTTTAACATCCACACCCATTACAATCTAGGTTGGGCTTTGCCCTTATAGAGCTTCCAAATAAACCGATTTCTCGATTTCACTTCTTGACCAGTTAAAGGCCAGAATTATTGTTTGATTCGGATAGTTTAGATATTGCTCCCCTATAAGCTGATTTTTCGATTTGAATTCTTGAGCCGCTAGAGGGAGCAATTTTTGTCCGATTTCAATGCAAATTTGTACATGGTGTTTGGTTATGACTTTAAATATGAATTTATTGCTAATTTGGCCCATGAACATTCCACTAAGGAACTGGGGTAAACTTCTCACATATCAATGAGTGCAGTCCGATTCAAGTTTAAGCTCAATGATAAGGGGCCTCCTTTTTATAACCGGGCCCGAACGGCGTGCCGCAGTGAGACACCTCTTTGGAGAGAAGTTTCACATGGCATAGTACCTTACAAATGTTGCCAGAATTAGAAGGGGAAAATCAACGCTGAAAATTTTTTCTGATGGTCTCGTTAGGATTCGAATCCAGGCGTTCAGCGTCATAGGCGGACATGCTTACCTCTGCGCTACGGTGGCCTCCATGAATTTAAGTAAGATCAAAATTAATCTTTTATGCGAAATAGTTCTCATATAAACTGATCTTCCGATTTGACTTCTTGAGTCGCTAGTGGATGCAGTTTAGCTCTGAATTCGTCAAATGCTGGTTGAGGGTTATTATTAATTTCGGTCCGGCCGAAATTAACGCACTATTTCTGTTTTTATACCCACCATAATAGGATGGGTGTTTTACTAATCTACCCATTCCATTTGTAACTCGAAATGTTGATCTATGATCCCCTAAAGTATATATATTCTGGATCGTCTGGACATTCAAAGTCGATCTAGTCATATGTGTGTCCTGTCTTTCGAAATCACGATAGCGTTTGAACGCGTCAAGCTAGCCGCTCAAAATTTTGCATAGATATTTGTTGTTGAAGTAGATCGTTGTGGATTGCAAATGGGCCATAATGGTTTAGATTTGGATATAGCTCCAATATAAAGAGGTCCTTCGATTGGATTTCTTAAGCCCCTAGTAGCTGGAATTTTTATCCAATTGTGCTGAAATTTTGCACATAATGTTGCTTTAGGACTTCCAAAGATCGCGCCTAGTATGATCCAAATCGGTGTATAAGCTGATAGATCTAACATATAAATTGTTATCCGATTGGTTCGAAGTTTTGCATGTAGGGTTCTGTTATGACTTGCAAGAATCATGACAAGTGTGGTCCCAATCAGTATATAATCTGATAGAGCTCCCATATAAATTAAATCCCAGAATTCACATCTCGAGACCTTTAAAGCCACATTTGTTATCCGATTGGTTTGAAATGTTGCATGTAGCGTTCTGTTATGAATTCGTGGGAAGTATGGTCTGAATCGGTGTATAACCTGATATAGTTACTATATAAACCGTTATCCAGATTTAACAATATCCAGATTTAACGAATGAGCTGAAATTTTTCTTGATTGATGTCTTTAAATTGTTTTTTATTTATATAATCGATTGCATATGACATGTTGAATCACACCTTTAGAGACTGTAATCTGAGGCTAATTAAGATGCAGCAATTCATTTGGAACAATATTTTATAGGCCTTTTACGCTGTTTCTTTATTTTTTTTTTTGGTATTGCAGTTGGAAAATCAAAGCATACCATTGGATCCACGGCCTGAATATATGCGTGCTGCAATCACCAGCAGAGATGGTCAACTTTACGCTTCAATTACAGGCAATCAGGTTTGTATTAAGTCTTGCCCCATCAGCCATACTAAAACCATAATAGTAGACTTGATGGAGTTTGAAGGTAGCTCTCTGGGCTCCCTTTCTGTTCATACACCTTTAATTAACTGCATATTTAACACTTTCGCTTTATGATATTTTTTTTGTAAACACATGCACTGCCACGTACCGGACAACAGATGAGTAGCCGTTTGCAAAGTATCGTTGGAGCCGATGTACTTGTGCATTTTCCAGCACGCAGTGAAAACAAAACTGAAGCCAAAGCTGGTGATATATTGCCAGCCAGTGTATTGCGTTACGATTTCATAACGAAATATGAATGAAAGTTATTTGCTGTCATCGTGGCCAAACCACCGCCCATGATCGGCACTTGATCAGCCAAGCATGGCTGAGGTCTGCCTCCCAACCCCACCCCCCAAAATGCAATGAGTAAAACATCACCAGGGTTTTGTTTTTCTATATCTTGTTAATTAGATTAAGTTTTAAAAAACAAAAAAGTTAATCATGTTCAATTTATTGTTCATTTGATTGGAAATTCACATCATCATTTTTCATCAAATTATTATAAATGTTATTACTACAAGAAATACAATTTCTTTTTAAGGTTCTTTTCACTTTTTTATAAACGAAACTTAAGTGTATGTACAGTAAAAACAGAAATGAAACAGTTGTTTAAAAGAAATAGAAAAAAGGGTTGTGGCCAATTTATAGAGCTTAGTTGTTGATAAAACAAATTATATATAAAAAAAAAATTAAAATCAATCTGTTAAACACAATACGATATATATATGATATTTGTTTATTTACAAATCTAAAAAAAAAGTATGTGAAAAAGAATTTGTTTGCTTTTGCATCGAAATCGCAAGCTTAAACGCCAACGCTTTCGCTACCTCTCATTACAACTAAGTTTTTCTGGTAACAAAATCCTTTTGTGCATTTTTTTGAATAGTTGTTTGTCTATCTTTGAAAAAACATAAAAGAAATTCAATCAATTCCTTGTTATTGCAGATGCAAACAGAAATTTCCACATTCTCTGTTTCGTTGGTTGATTGGTCGTTCAGACGCGTTGTACACCACCGATTGATTGATTTTCCAAAGGCTTCTTATTGACGTTGTTGTCGGAGTTGCTCTTGTTGGACAATGAACGCAATGAAGAACGGCATGGCAACGCGAATTGATATTTGTTGGAGGCCAATAACGAGTAACGCTCATGAGGTGATTGATCCCACAAAGCTCTCTCCACCACACTCAAAGCACTGGGACATAAAACATTGGCCGTGTAGGTTGTCGGGGCACCGCTGGAAACTGTATTTGAATGGAAAAAAAAACACATAGACACACAGAGCAAAAAAAGTCAAATTGATATAAAAAGAAAAACAAAATGCATTTTGGACCCATGGAGCCAGCCACATTTTCCTCTTCACCGGCCCATGCAATCTCACTTACTTTGTGCAGTTGGTGGTTTATAGAGCGTCTCGGCATGCAAACCACAAGTATCCAAACAGACCACACTTACGCCAAACGGTTGCAATTCACGACGTACTTCTTGTACACATTTATCTGTGGCCACACGCGATACATTGTAAGCGATCAAACCATCGCCATGACCTCCGCTGGCAGCACCCAAGTAAATCAAACGGCCACAAGTGGGTCTCAGGAAATCAACAAAAGCCTTGGCTATACGCAAAGATCCCAAAATATTTGTCTTAAACATCTGTTCCATTTGATAGAGTTCCTGGCTTTCAATGCGTCCCCGATAGAAAGTGCCACTGGTGTTGATGACAGCCGCTATGCCTTGTTCGCCAGCACTTAAATGCGAGCCTATAGTTTCAGTAGCCTCACGCAGAACATCATCCTTGGTAACATCCAAGAACATGGGTATTATGGTACCCGATACAGGGGCCTCGGTAAACTCACGCATTTTCAACCATCCAACAAGAAGTTTGGCAGGCAAGCTATCTACACCATCTTTCATGCCGGCCACTACCCGACAACCCTTGCTAGCCAAATGGGTGCACAATTGCAAGCCTAAAGCGGTATCGGCACTGGTGACCAAAACGGTATTGGATTTAGGATGTTCGGCCTTTTTGACATCGTCATCGCGAACTTTACAAATCAAATAGATAATAAGGGCACCAGCAATGGAGAATAGGGCCAATAGTTGAAAGGCCAATACTAGAGCTGTCATGGGTTCCATTATGGCATTGCTGAAAGAAGAGAAACAAAGAGATAACAGGAAACTTAAAAAAATGTCATGCAAGAATTCGTAACAAATATTTGAAAATTCATGGAAACACAATCAAAAGGCGAGTATTCTCTAAAACACGAATGTTGTTTGCTTTTTTTGGTCAATATTGATTAATTAAGTTTTTTTTATAATTTTTCTACATAAAAAAATTTAAAGAAAAAAAATTTAGACAAAATTTATGGTAAATGTTAAACTTTCACAAAATTTGGAAGGAAATTTAGTAATAACAAAATTTTTTTTCGAATGAACCTTCTTTTTCGTATAAATTTTGGTGTAAAAAATTTATACGAAATTAAAATAAAAATCTAACGAAATATATTAAAATAATATTTTGTAAAAATAACTTTTCGATGAAATTTTCTTTAAAAATACGATTTCAGTAAAACTTACCTAGAAAGTAAATTTTGATAAAAATTTTCAATAAATAATATTTAATAAATTTTTCCGCTTAAGGAAAGTTCGACTAAATTTTCTACAAAAATAAAAAAATTCAAATTTTGAACGAAATTTTTATAAAAATAAAATTTTAAAAAATTATAAAAATAAAATTTAGACTAAATATTAAAATAAAAATTAAATTTTCTACAAAACATGCTCTTATATAAAAAATTTTTCGGTAGAACTTTTTAAAAGGAAAGTTAATTTATATTAAAAGTAGTATGCCAAAAAATTTCTAAATTTTTTGTAAAAATTAAATTTAAAAAAAAAATTTTCCACAAACAAGTTTTGGCACAACAAAAATAAAATAAAAAAAAATAAATTTAAAAAAATTTTTCTATAAATATAAAATAACGGGCTTTTTTTGTAAAAATAAAGTTTCTACAAAATTTAATATAAAAAATCAAAATTTCGACAATATAAAAAAAAATTTTCCATAAAAATAAAATTTGTACATTTATTTATTTTTATAAAATAAAACCTTTAACAAAATTTTTTCTTTAAAATAAATTTTTATAAAAAATTTCCATGGATAATTTTTGATAAATTTTCCCATTAAAAGTTCGACAAAATAATTAAATAATTTAACCATGAATCTAATAACCGAACAACGCTTGCAAATTATTGAATTTTATTATAAAAATGCATGCTCTCTAAAGAAATTCATTGGGCGCTTCTTAAATTTAATGGGTAGTTTAATCGACCCACTGAAGCAGCTATTCGGGCTATTGTGACTAAATTTGGCACCAAATTTACATTGCTGGACATTAAAACCACCAACACGCTTATGTAGAATGCGAACTGAAGAAAATGTCGCAGCTGTATCGGCCAGTGTTAATGATGATCGTCAATTATCGATTCGTCGCCGTTCGCAGCTATTGGGCCTCTGTTGCTCAACAAGATTGAAAATTTTGCTGAAGGATTTAGGTGTAAAGCCTTTCAAAATACAGCTGGTGCAAGAATTGAAGCCGAATGACCTACCACAGCGCAGAATTTTTGGTGAATAAGTTCTTGGAAAGTTGGCCGAAGATTCACTTTTTTATGGAAAAATTGTGTTTATCGACAAAGTTAATTTTTAGCTCAATGGATTTTGGAGCGAAGATCAGCCAGAAGCATAGCAAGAGCTGCCAATGCATCCAGAAAAAGTCACAGTTTGGTGCGGTTTATGTGCTGGACGCATCATTGGACCGTACTTCTTTAATGATGATGCGTATCGTAACGTAACTGTGAATGGTGAGCGCTATCGTGAGAAGATAACCATTTTTTTTTTGCCAAAATGCATGAGCTTGATTTGCATGGCATGTGGTTTCAACAAGACGGTGCCATATGCCACAAAGCACGCGTAACAATGGACTTATTGAGAGGCCAAAATGCAAGAGCTTGATTTGCATGGCATATGATTTCAACAAGACGGTGCCACATGCCACATAGCATGCGTAACAATGGACTTATTGAGAGGCGAATTCGGTGAACATTTTATTTCATGTTCGGGACCTGACAATTGGCCTTTAGATTTTTTTTTGAGATACCGGCCGAAATGTTGGAAAGAGTGTGTAAAATTGGACTAAGCGGATGGACCATTTGAGGCTCAGTCACAGTCAACATTTGGATGATATAATCTTCAAACATTTAATTATATGGACGGTACTTTCGATTCAAATATGGTTAGGTTGGGTTAAAGTGGCAATCTGCCATCAGACTCACTTAGACGTTTTCTTTCATTTTGATACCACAGGAACCGATTCAAATAAACATTTCATGCATTTTTCTGAATTTTATGTGTTTTTCCTATAACTTTCACGAAATCACCCTTTATAAAAAACAATTTTTTTACTGATTTTTCTATAAAAATTGAATTTTGACAAAGATAGAAAATTTTGACGAAAAATTTTTTACGAAAATATTAGTCTACATTCATTCATACTTCTAATGAAAATTGCTGAAATTTGCAGACATTTTAATTTAATAGGAAGTTATGTTGACATTTTATTTTTAAAACTAAGTTTTAATAATATTTATCTTTTTTTTATTTTTTCAAACTGGTTTTTATAGAAAATTTCCAATAATTTTTATGGAAAAAATAAAAATTTGTTCTTATTTTTTTTAAAGAAAAACTTGCCAATTCTTTTCTATTATTAAAAGTGTAGAAAAGTTTGGCAACAATTTTGTTGTTGTTGTAGCAGTGTATTGCACTCTGAGGCGACAATCCTTGTCGAGGAAAGACCCGTGCCAGTCACATACAACCGGCCTCCATGGGATTGGAAAATAACAACAACAAATTAAAGCCAATAATTTATCGTATGGGGGTTTTTTTTTCAAAATATAATTTTTATGGAAAAATTTTGTCAACATTACTTTTTTTTGAGAAAATTTAGTCAAACTGTTAAATAAAAAAATGTTGTCAAAATTTTCTGTAAAATTAAAAATGTTAATAACATTTTAACAAAAATTTTTATAAAAATGGAATTTCTATGAAAATAATATCTGCATAATTTTATCAAATTAAAATTTCGACAAAATCTTCTACAATCCAACAAAATCTGTATGTACAAATAATTTCAAGGAAATTATCGATAAAAATTTTTCTTGAGCGACTGTTAAAAATTTTAATAACATTTTAACAATAATTTTTATAAAACTTGAATTTCTATGAAAATAAAATCTGCAAAATTTCGACAAAATCTTCTACAATCCAACAAAATTTGTATGTACAAATAATTTCAAGGAAATTATCGATAAAAAATTTTCGTGAGCGACTGTTAAAAATTTTAATAACATTTTAACAAAAATTTTTATAAAACTTGAATTTCTATGAAAATAAAATCTGCAAAATTTCCACAAAATCTTCTACAATCCAACAAAACTTGTATGTACAATAATGTACAAGGAAATTATCGATAAAAAATTTTCTTGAGCGACTGTTAGGCAAATTCTACGAAAAAATATTCGACGTAACTTTTACGAAACTAAAATTTAAATGAAGGGTTTTTATTTTGCTTTGTTATTCTAAATAGAAATAAATGCCATTGGTCTTAGCTCGACACTATTCCAAGCACAAAAATAATATGCCCTCGTGATTTGACCAAATTGGTATGAAAATGATTTTTAAACATGTTTTTTTACTTTTGTTTTTTTTTCCTTGAACATTTTTCTTCTAAACTACTACAACTTTGCCTTACTATGAAAAAATAACCCTTTAATGCTTTGCTACTGTATTTCCGTTTTACTATCTTCCAAAGTTTCACTAATCCATAAAGCCTTTTCCTTAAAAATTTCCGTTCCTCGACCAAAAAAAAAAGCAATTTTTCCTAGCAAAAATGAAAAAAGGCCCTCATTTATTATATTTGATTGTGCAAAACCATGCTATTTATGTGCAACGAACCAAGTTATGTTTCAAAAAGAAAACAGAAAAAGTATGTCTGTATGACGTTAAAAATTGCATAGGGGCTCCTCCATAAGAAATCAAGTGTCCATGCAAAGGCATGAAGCATGCCAGCAACACCAACTACAACAAGTCGGAAAGGTATGTGGCTACGCAATGCCAGCAAGTACTATGACGAAGTAAATTGAAAATGCAACAGAAGAGGCAAAACTTTCTTTTGTTGGCCAAAAAAGTTTAGAAAAAAAAAACAAGAAATGTGTTATACAAAACCAAAACAAAAAAAATGGTAGTTTGACGTATTACGCTGGAGTGAGTACAAGGTGGCTGTATAGTTTCAAATTAGATTTTTTTTCATTTAACCCGGAAAATGAAAAGCTAATTTTACAAAGCAGATGGTGACGCGATGGCATATTTAAAGGAAAAGTAATTTTTTAATCTGGGTTTAAACTTTGGTCTGGGGTCATCCCCCTAGGTAGCTCACTCAAGTTATTCGCTTAGGTTGATATATTTTTGAAAATACAGCTTGCATTAATGTTTCACATTCGATATGATCACTGAGTGGTGTAGGGTATTGTAATAGATAGGTGGGCGGTAAGCCCGATTTTTTTTTTGTTATAAGAAAAATTTTTTTTTTTCAAAATTTTCTTATTTTTTTAATTATATAAAATTTTTTACAATTCCCGTATGCCAATATGAATTTAAAAAATACTTAAGCAAGATATTGTTTTGTTAACCTATAGCAACCACAATAAACCATTAAACAACCCCTTTAATAGCACCCAAAACCCCCATAGCCGCAATCAATTTTAACAAATACTACCCGACTGTCTGTCTACTTTGGCCCTCTACCTCCTTCTCGATTGCTACCAATTAAGTAATGCAACCAAACGTAACGCTAATACTAATTAGCTAAAAAGACCAAGAAATAAATGTATATATCTAAAAAAAAACAACAATAACAACAACCTGTCTATAGTACATATAACTTAAATAAAAAAACACAAATACTAAGTTAAGCCAAGCCAAGCCATTCATATACCTTCAAAAAATTTATCAACTTTTGAAGGTGTTTAATAATTTATACCCAAATACTGCGCACCATTGTCGCTGGCATTGTTAGTGTGCGCATGCCTTATTGACTCTCTAGCTTTGGGTATTTAGAACGTGACTAAATTGTTGAAATATTTCTTGGCATAAGTTTAATTGAATTTTTTCTTTAAATACTTTAATTAACAAAACACAGGCCAAACAAAGGATTTTCAAGTAGGTCTAGTCAATAATTATCGGAATAATAATTTGTAGCAGAATTGAAACGAAGAAAAAAAAAACAAACAATGACAATGAATTGAATAAATTTTAATATTTTTAAAATTATTTTATATATTTTCATATGAAATTGCACCATTTTTTATAATTTTTAAAAATTTTTTTTTTAAATTTTTTTTTTAATTTTTTTTTTTAATTTTTTTTTAATTTTTTTATATTAGTATACCCTACAGAACTACTATGGTACAAGGTATTATAACTTAGTGAATTTGTTTGAAACACCTCAAAGGAAGAGAGATAGAGCCATAAGTATTCCGATCGACTCAGAATCACTATCTGATTCGATTTAGCCATGTCCGTCTGTCCGTCTCTCCATGTTAATTTGTGTACAAACTACAGGTCGCAATTTTAATCCGATCCTCTTCAAATTTGGTACAGGCATTCTTTTCGGCCTAGAGACGAAGCCTATTGAAATTGGAAAAAAATCGGTTCAGATTTGGATGTAGCTCCCATATATATGTTCGTCCGATTTGCAGTAAAAATGAAACAAAATGGTAATTTACTAACCGATTCTCTTGAAATGTGGTAGGAAGGATTTTCCTATAACTCTACACATTATTGGAGAATTTCATTGAAATCGGTTCAGATTTGGCTATAGCTTCCATGTATATTTTCGTCCGATTTTGCAATAAAATGGTAATTTGTTCGCTGATTCTTTTGACCCATTATAGTGTTGCTCATGGATCATCATCTTTAATAGATTTTATGCTCGTAAGTGATGGCTCAATGATCTGTTACTCTAATCAAGTTCAGTGTCCATCCATATCTCACCACGCACTTATTTTTTCATCTTTTAATATTATTTTGGCGGCTTTTGAGGACATAATAGAGTACCGGGACTATGGAAATATTGACTGGGACGGTTTGATGCAGTGTTTATCTGCCTTTGATTATGCAGCCTTCTTTAACACTTCTGAAGTCGATGATTTGGGTGCTCGTATCACCGTGCTTTTTGATTATCTTTTTGCGTTCGTGCCTGTTGTAAGAAAAAGGATTCATAATGACGGCGGTGATTGGGTGAAGTGCAGAAAGATTTTGTCTGCTCAGAATCTTAGAGATTTATCATATAGTGCATATCAAGAGCATCGTACTCCTGAGAATTGGAAGACTTTTTGTAAATATCGGAACAAGACCAAATCCGTTATACGGAAGGAAAGTAATAGATATTATTCTGAATCATTTGGTAGTTTAGATTCCAAGGGCTTTTGGCGTATTCTTAAGGGTTCTGGTTGCTTTGGCGATGACAGTCTAGTCTATGATGGTGATGTTGATACGGTTTTGGTTCCGGTGTTCGAGCTAACCGACCTATTAATGTTGATTTTGAATCATTTCCTGATATTGGAGACTCGGTTTCCTTTCCTTGTGTAAATATTGATGATGTTGTGGTAGCTTAAGGAAAAATTAAGGCTAAGTCTATTGGTGTTGATGGTATTCCTATCAAGTTTCTTAAACTTTTATTTCCCTACACTTCTGATTTGATTTCGCATTTATTTAATTCTATTTTGACTTCTTCTGTGTTTCCTGATGTATGGAAAATTTCGCGTGTAGTACCAATTCTTAAGTCTTCTATTATTCGTGGTCCTGATGATCTAAGACCTATTTCAATTCTTTCTTTCTAAAGTTTTCGAACATATTCTTAAAGACCAGATAATGTAAAGTGTTGGGCATAAAATAGTTGATTCCCAATATGCGTTTCGATCAGGTCACAGCACAACAAGATTGTGTTCTTTTGTCTCTTGACTTGACCAAGGCATTTAATTCTATTTGCTTTGGTACTATGGTTGAGAAATTAAGGGATAACTTTAAGTTTCTAGATCTGCTTGCAGGCTTATTATGTCGTATATGTGCGGTAGATCACAATTTGTTGATCGGTCTTAGAAACTCTTCTTTTTATACTCTACAATAATGATTTTTCTGAATTCCTTGGACCTAACTTGTGTGAAACTTCAATCCTTCAAAAACTAAGGCATTACAGTTTTGGATCCCAGATGCAGCCTGGATTTGATATTTTTTTTGGGAAATTCTAGAGTTAATTTCAATTTTTCGGATATTTTTGATATTTTTGTGGGAAATTCTAGAGTTCATTTTGTTGATAGGATTAAATGTTTGGGGATAGTGATTGATAAAGACCTTAATTTCGGTTGTCATATTGACTCTCTCCATTCTCGTGTATATGGTATTTTGCGTCGGTTGTATTCGGCAGGTATTTATTTCCCTTCGTGGGTGAAAGTCAGGCTTGCTCACGCTCTGTTAATGCCTCAACTTTTATATGGCTTGGAGATAACGTCAGGAACATTTGACAATAATCTTCTTAAACTGAAACGAGCTATGAATGCAGTAGCTAGGTTTGTATATAATGTACGTGTTCGTGACAACATTTCAGGGTATGTCAAAACCTTTTTGGGTACTTCTTTTGGCCGTTTTATTGATCTACGAAATATTTTATTATTTTTACAAAGTTATAAAAAGTGGAACACCGGCTACACTGCGTAGATACTTCAATTTTTCTCGCTCGAGTAGGAGTACTCAGATAAACTTGCCCCGTATATTTAGGTCTGTTTTCGAAAGATCATTCTGTATTCGTGTGACCAGGAGTTGGAATGTATTGCCCGCCGAGTTAAGAGTCTTTTCACACTCGAATAATGTATTTCGCTTAAAACTTATTAACTTCTTTTCTACAGATCAAACTTAGTGTTGTTGCTTGAATCTTTTTGTATTGCTAACATGGGACTTGTTAAAAAATCCAACAGTTTAAATTTTTGCATAATCTTGTTATGGCTGGGGAGCCGATTAAAATGAATTAGGCTAAGAATCTTACATCTTTATGTAACTGTGAAGTATTTTATTTTTTTCATGTTTATTTAGGAATATATATCGTTTTAATACGTTTTTTAGCCGAGGTGGCTTATGTATTACTATTAAGAAATAAATAAATAAAATAAAATAAAATAAATAAATAAATAAAATAAATTAAATAAATAAATATAAGTAGAAAGGATTTTCTTATGACTTTCGATAATACTGATGAATTTCATAGAAATCGGTTCAGTTTTAGGTATAGCTCCCATATAAATGTTGGTCGGATTTTGAGAAATGTTTCAATAAAGTGCTCATTTATTAATCGATTCTCTCAAATTTTAGCTGGGAAGATTTTCTTATGACTTTCGACATTACTGATGAATTTCATAGAAATCTGTTCAGATTAAGATATAGCTGTCATATATGTATATCGCCTGATTTTCTCTTCTCGAGCCATTACAAGCGCATTTATTGACCAATCTTGCCAAAATTTTGCATAACGCTTTCCTCGACGTTTGCCACAATATCTGAGTTTGCTCCACATCGGTTCAGATTTACATATAACTCTCATATATATGTTTGTCAGGTTTTGGTTAATTTGCATTTGTCAACAAATTGAACATACTTGCTACAAATTTGATACGAATTGTTTATTAACCCATCTGAAAGCATCCGCCGAGGTCCATCAAAATGGGTTCAGAATTGGATATAGCTCGCACATTGTATTTATAAGGTAGGTGTAGGGTATTATACAGTCGCCACTGCCCGACTTTTGCCCTTCCTTACTGGTTTAAATATTATTTTGATTTTATGGCAAATCGATTTAACAAAAAATGTTTTTAATCCAAATTTTATCTTCATTCTTTACTAAAAAAATCAGTTCTTCCTAACACTAATCCATATCTTCGAAATTCTCTCTTTATAAAACAAAAGACTTAAGACACAAACTCTCCAGTGTGTTAAAGCAGTCAATTGCAGATGCTAAAAAAACCACCATCACTGAATCGCTCGTTTGGCTTAAGGAAAATTTCATTGCAATTCTATTGACCCTAATCTTGTAAAAAATTCTGTATAGAATTTTAATTTAAATTATAGTGTTTTTCACACACGCGACATAATTTGACAGCATACAAGTGTGAATATGAAGAAAACATAGAGTTTTTTGTTTTGCTTTTTTTCCCATACGCTAAAATTGTTAATGATGCTGCTTGTTTTTTAAGCCTAATGCTGAGCTAAACACAAAAATTAGCTGTTAGCTAACAATACCTAAACAAAATTCTTTAAATACACCAAAACAATAGGGTATAGGTTGGATTTTAGTTTACACACTTAGCATAACATAAGATTCATTTAGAGAAAAAACCAAATAAAACAAACAAATTATTGATATTTTGTATGCTAATCCATCTTCCGTGTTTTGGTATGCTGATGCGTTGGTAGCAAGTTTCGAAAAAAACATGTTTATTCAGATTTCTTTTGGGGGCCAGTTGCGTCCCACTTTCAAGAATTGCTGAATTGTGGTTTATAATCAATCTTTATTCGATTTTTTTTGTTAGTTTAATCTTTAGAATTTTTGATATCATTAGCTAAAAAAGGGAGTTTGAAAAGCTACTTGACAAAGAACAATGACATTTAATTTATCTTTTGAAGATGAAAGTTAAAAGAAGAATAAAAAATCTAAAAAACTTGTAAAGATTCGTTAAGTTCTCATATTGTAATATTTTTATCTTTCAAACGACTCCAAATGAGGTTTTTTTTAGTCATGGGAAATGGGAAAAGGCTCCGAATACAAACTTTATGAACATGATGTCTTAAACCTGATTATGACTACGACATTTTGGGGCAAAAAAGCTAAGAAAAATCAATAATGGGTTAGAAAGTGCAGGGGCTAAATGGCAGTTTTGCGGGATAAAAGTCACAAACAACTATAAGGAACTATACTGGGACCCCAACTACCCTTGGTCCACCCTCATGATGTGGTGCCGAATATTGGTAATGTGATACTCACATTTTGAACTCATGTCAAACACAAATATGACAAAAATTGGACTTCAACGTGATGCGGAGAATCATTTAGAGAATTTTTAATCCTATTTTTGAACCCTTTTTCATCTTTCCGTAATAATGCTGGTTGAAGCAATACTTCAAAGTTTCTTAAGAAAAAATCATATAAAAATTGATTTATTTTTGGCCTAACATTTTCAAGGTCCTTCTTAAGTTCGAAAACGCTGTAACACCTTCATTTTTTCAAATTTTGAAAATTTTCAAGCATTCCGCAGTTCGAAATTCGAAGAAGAATCGTAAAATAATCAAATTTCCTTAAAATTTAACAATTTATTTTATTGGAAATTTTTTGGCAAAGTAACCTTGCTAAAATTTTCAATTTTTGATGTGAAAAAATTTTTTTAATTGAGTATGCAGCATTGAAGTTTAAAGCGAAAAAAGAGGTTTGTCGCAACTCCCGTGTTGTTTCCTCAAAAAACAACCTCAAAATCGCATAATTGAAAGTCTATGCTAGTTCGAAATTGCTGTAACTTCCTTAGCTTTTCGAACTCCGAAAATCTGAATACACCATTGGATTCGTGTCGCAAAGCTCTTTCCGTAATGATGCTGGTTGAATCAATACTTCAAAGTTTTTTATGAAAAAATCATAGAAATCGATTTATTTTGGGCCTAACATTTCAAGGTCCTTCTGAAGTTCGAAAACACTGTAACTCCTTCATTTTTTCGAATTTCGAAAATTTTTAAGCATTCCGCAGTTTGAAATTCGAAGAAGAATCGTAAAATAATCAAATTTCCTTAAAATTTAACAATTTATTTTTTTGGCTATTTTTTAGCAAAGGGGGTAACCTTGCCAAAATGTTAAATTTTTGATGTAAAAAAAAATTTTTAATTGAGTATGCAGCATCGAAGTTTATAGCGAAAAAAGAGGTTTGTCGCAACTCCCGTGTTGTTTCCTCAAAAAACAACCTCAAAATCGCATTATTGATATCCAATAACTACAAAAAAGTCTATGCTAGTTCGAAATTGCTGTAACTTCCTTAGATTTTCGAACTCTGAAAATCTGAATACACCATTGGATTCGTGTTGCAAAGCTCTTTCCGTAATGATGCTGGTTGAAGCAATACTTCAAAGTTTTTTATGAAAAAATCATAGAAATCGATTTATTTTGGGCCTAACATTTTCAAGCTCCTTCTTAAGTTCGAAAACGCTGTAACACCTGCATTTTTTGGAATTTCGAAAATTTTCAAGCATTCCGCAGTTCGAAATTCGAAGAAGAATCGTAAAATAATCAAATTTCCTTAAAATTTAACAATTTTTTTTGGCAATTTTTTAGCAAAGGGGGTAACCTTGCTAAAATTTTCAATTTTTGATGTGAAAAAAATTTTTTAATTGAGTATGCAGCATTGAAGTTTAAAGCGAAAAATGAGGTTTGTCGCAACTCCCGTGTTGTTTTCTCAAAAAACAACCTCAAAATCTCATTATTGATGTCCAATAACTACAAAAAAGTCTATGCTAGTTCGAAATTGCTGTAACTTCCTTAGGTTTTCGAACTCCGAAAATCTGAAAACACCATTGGATTCGTGTCGCAAAGCTCTTTCCGTAATGATGCTGGTTGAAGCAATACTTCAAAGTTTTTTATGAAAAAATCATAGAAATCGATTTATTTTGGGCCTAACATTTTCAAGCTCCTTCTTAAGTTCGAAAGCGCTGTAACTCCTTCATTTTTTGGAATTTCGAAAATTTGTAAGCATTCCGCAGTTCGAAATTCAAAAAAGAATCGTAAAATAATCAAATTTCCTTAAAATTTAACAATTAATTTTTTTGGCAATTTTTTAGCAAAGGGGGTAACCTTGCCAAAATTTTAAATTTTTGATGTGAAAAAAATTTTTAATTGAGTATGCAGCATCGAAGTTTATAGCGAAAAAAGAGGTTTGTCGCAACTCCCGTGTTGTTTCCTCAAAAAACAACCTCAAAATCGCATTATTGATATCCAATAACTACAAACAAAGTCTATGCTAGTTCGAAATTGCTGTAACTTCCTTAGATTTTCGAACTCCGAAAATCTGAATGCATCATTGGATTATCGTCGCAAAGCTCTTTCCGTAATGGTGCTGGTTGAAGCAATACTTCAAAGTTTTTTATGAAAAAAATCATAGAAATCGATTTATTTTGGGCCTAATATTTTCAAGGTTCTTTTTTAGTTCGAAAACGCTGTAACTCCTTCATTTTTTCGAATTTCGAAAATTTTCAAGCATTCCGCAGTTCGAAATTCGAAGAAGAATCGTAAAATAATCAAATTTCCTTAAAATTTAACAATTTATTTTTTTGGCAATTTTTTAGCAAGGGGGTAACCTTGCCAAAATTTTAAATTTTTGATGTGAAAAAAATTTTTAATTGAGTATGCAGCATCGAAGTTTGTAGCGAAAAAAGAGGTTTGTCGCAACTCCCGTGTTGTTTCCTCAAAAAACAACCTCAAAATCGCATTATTGATATCCAATAACTACAAAAAAAATCTATGCTAGTTCGAAATTGCTGTAACTTCCTTAGGTTTTCGAACTTCGAAAATCGGAATACACCATTGGATTCGTGTCGCAAAGCTCTTTCCGTAATGATGCTGGTTGAAGCAATACTTCAAAGTTTTTTATGAAAAAATCATAGAAATCGATTTATTTTGGGCCTAACATTTTCAAGGTCCTTCTTAAGTTCGAAAACGTTGTAACTCCTTCATTTTTTCGAATTTCGAAAATTTTTAAGCATTCCGCAGTTCGAAATTCGAAGAAGAATCGTAAAATAATCAAATTTCCTTAAAATTTAACAATTTATTTTTTTTGGCAATTTTTTAGCAAAGGGGGTAACCTTGCTAAAATTTTCAATTTTTGATGTGAAAAAAATTTTTAATTGAGTATGCAGCATTGAAGTTTAAAGCAAAAAAAGAGGTTTGTCGCAACTCCCGTGTTGTTTCCTCAAAAAACAACCTCAAAATCGCATAATTGAAAGTCTATGCTAGTTCGAAATTGCTGTAACTTCCTTAGATTTTCGAACTTCGAAAATCGGAATACACCATTGGATTCGTGTCGCAAAGCTCTTTCCGTAATGGTGCTGGTTGAAGCAATACTTCAAAGTTTTTTATGAAAAAATCATAGAAATCGATTTAATTTGGGCCTAACATTTTCAAGGTCCTTCTGAAGTTCGAAAACGCTGTAACTCCTTCATTTTTTCGAATTTCGAAAATTTTCAAGCATTCCGCAGTTCGAAATTCGAAGAAGAATCGTAAAATAATCAAATTTTCTTAAAATTTAACAATTTATTTTTTTGGCAATTTTTTAGCAAAAAAATTTTAAATTTTTGATGTGAAAAAATTTTTTTAATTGAGTATGCAGCATTGAAGTTTGTAGCGAAAAAAGAGGTTTGTCGCAACTCCCGTGTTGTTTCCTCAAAAAACAACCTCAAAATCGCATAAATTATATCCAATAAATACAAAAAAGTCTATGCTAGTTCGAAATTGCTGTAACTTCCTTAGATTTTCGAACTTCGAAAATCTGAATACACCATTGGATTCGTGTCGCAAAGCTCTTTCCGTAATGATGATTATTGAAGCAATACTTCAAAGTTTCTTAAGAAAAAATCATAGAAATCGATTTATTTTGGGCCTAACATTTTCAAGGTCCTTCTTAAGTTCGAAAACGCTGTAACTCCTTCATTTTTTCGAATTTCGAAAATTTTCAAGCATTCCGCAGTTCGAAATTCAAAGAAGAATCGTAAAATAATCAAATTTCCTTAAAATTTAACAATTTATTTTTTTGGCAATTTTTTAGCAAGGGGGTAACCTTGCCAAAATTTTCAATTTTTTATGTGAAAACAGTTTTTGAATTGAGTATGCAGCATTGAAGTTTATAGCGGAAAAAGAGGTTTGGCGCAACTCCCGTGTTGTTTCCTCAAAAAACAACCTCAAAATCGCATAATTGAAAGTCTATGCTAGTTCGAAATTGCTGTAACTTCCTTAGCTTTTCGAACTTCGTAAATCTGAATACACCATTGGATTCGTGTCGCAAAGCTCTTTCCGTAATGATGCTGGTTGAAGCAATACTTCAAAGTTTTTTATGAAAAAATCATAGAAATCGATTTATTTTGGGCCTAACATTTTCAAGGTCGTTCTTAAGTTCGAAAACGTTGTAACTTCTTCGAAGGGGCAACCTTCGAAATTGCTGTAACTTCCTTAGATTTTCGAACTCCGAAAATCAAAGGAAGTTACGGCAATTTACTAAAATTTCAAATTCAAACTTACAAAAATTTAAATCAACCAGCACTATTACGGAAGGAGGCCACTGCAGCACAGAGGTTAGCATGTCCGCCTATGACGCTGAACGCCTGGGTTCGAATCCTGGCGAGACCATCAGAAAAAAAAAATTTCAGCGGTGGTTTTCTCCTCCTGATGCTGGCAACATTTGTAAGGTACTATGCTGTCCGAGTCCGAACGGCGTGCCGCAGTGCCTCTTTGGAGTGAAGTTTTACACGGCATAGTACCTCACAAATGTTTTTTCAGGAGGAGAAAACCACCGCTGAAATTTTTTTTCTGATGGTCTCGCCAGGATTCGAACCCAGGCGTTCAGCGTCATAGGCGGACATGCTAACCTCTGTGCTGCAGTGGCCTCTTTCCGTAATGGTGCTGGTTTAAGCAATACTTCAAAGTTTCTTATGAAAAAAATCATGGAACTCGATTTAATTTGGGCCTAACATTTTCAAGGTCCTTATTAAGCTCGAAAATGCTGTAACTCCTTAATTTTGTTTAAATTTAGAAAATTTTTAAGCATTCCGCAGTTTGAAATTCGAAGAATAATCATAAAATAATCAAATTTTCTTAAAATTTAATAATATAATTTTTATTGGCATTTATTAGCATCTTTTCTATATTTTCAATTTTTGAAGCAATTTTTTTATGAGTTGAGTTCGCAGCATTAAAGTTTATGGCAAAAAATTAGGTTTGGCGCAATTCCTGTGTTGTTTTCTAAAAAAAAAGAAAATTTTTGCAAAATTTTATTTCTATAGAAAATTTTTTCAATTTTTTTCTTGCTACCCCTTAGTGAATATTTGTTGGGTAAAATTTTGAGTTTTTTTTTGACATTTGTTATGAAAATTTCATATGTAAAATTCAGATCTAAAATGCTAAAATGACTCACCAACGCTTTGTTTTTAGATTTTTTTTCTAAATATTTCTACGTAAATACTGCCATTGTCTTTTGGAAAAATTTATTATGAAATTATATGAATTTGCTTTGGATGACCATATTCACGTATGCCCATAACTATGCACATGTTTTTCTATGGCTAGGCTTATTTATGTTATTTTATTTAAAAATTATTATTATTGTTGTTGCTATTGCTGCTGCTGCTGCAGTTTCTCCTTATTATTCCTATGGCATTACCATAGCCTCCTTTCCTATGGCCACTTTGTCCATAATATCAAAACATCGTTTCCAATACACCAAAACAAAACTGACTGAATGCCTGACGCTTAATGGTCAACATTCGTTGCTCAGTTTGCAGCCATAGTGGCATTTGAAATAAGACACATGAAATGCTTCCGCTGTCAATGTTAGTTTTTTTATTTTTCACTTAAAACCTCTACTTGTCATAACAAAAAAAAAAACTTTTTTGCTATGGCTATATGGATTTCTGGACCTGAACATTGCCTTGTCTCATGGCAGTAAATACAACACATCGAATGAACAAACGAATGTTTGCTTGAATGCTATGGTATGCATTCATTGTATCCTCCAAATTTGGTTATTGAAATTGCTTTCGTTAATATGTCTACGTGTTTCTTGTTTTCAACTCCTTGCCACAACAAACAGTTTGTAAGTGAATTTGCCATAGCTTACCTAGCTTAAGCCGTAAAATGGTGTTTTGTATCCCCTTGCAATTGGTTTATTAAGGAAAATATGCGTGTAATAACCCTCCTTCTGGTTGTTTTACAATATATTAGCAGAAAAAAAAATTGTGAGGAAAAGAAATGTTCGGTTTGGCATTTTTAACTTTTTTTTCGTATATGAAATTTCACTTTCATGGCAGAGTCTTGGATTTTTTTTATACTTTGTTGGATGATGTTATCGATGAATGGTTTTATGTGCGATATTTAAAAAAAAAATTGCATTACCATTGTTTTTATACCCTCCACCATAGCATGGGGGTATACTAATTTCGTCATTCTGTTTGTAACACCTCGAAATAAGCGTCTAAGACCCCATAAAGTATATATAGCCATGTCCGTCCGTCTGTCTGTCGAAAGCACGCTAAGTTTCGAAGGAGTAAAGCTAGCCGCTTGAAATTTTGCACAAATACTTTTTATTAGTGTAGCTCGGTTGGTATTGTAATGGGCCAAATCGGTCCATGTTTTGATATAGCTGCCATATAAACCGATCTTGGGTCTTGACTTCTTGAGCCTCTAGAGTGCGCAATTCTTATCCGATTGGAAATATATTGTGCACGACGTGTTTTGTTATGATATACAAAAAACTGTGCCAAGTATGATTCAAATCGGTCCATAACCTGATATAGCTGTCATATAAACCGATCTTGGGTCTTGACTTCTTGAGCCTCTAGAGTGCGCAATTCTTATTCGATTGGAATGAAATTTTGCACGATGTGTTTTGTTACGATATCCAACAACTGTGCCATGCATGGTTCAAATCGGTTCATAACCTGATATAGCTGTCATATAAACCGATCTTGGGTCTTGACTTCTTGAGTCTCTAGAGGGCGCAATTCTCGTCCGATTTTACTGAAATTTTGCACGTGGTGTTTTGGTATCACTTTCAACAACTGTGCCAAGTATGGTTCAAATCGGTTCATAACCTGATATAGCTGCCATATAAACCGATCTGAGATCTTGACTTCTTGAGCCTCTAGAGGGCGCAATTATTATCCGATTTGCCTGAAATTTTGTACGACGGATCCTCTCATGATCATCATCATACGTGTTTATTATGGTCTGAATCGGTCTATAACCCGATACAGCTCCCATATAAATCGATCTCTCTATTTTACTTCTTGAGCCCCCAAAGGGCGCAATTCTTATTCGAATTGGCTGACATTTTGTGATTTTACACAGGTCTCCAACATATAATTTAATTGTGGTCCAAACCGGACCATATATTGATATCGCTCAAATAGCAGTGCAAATCTTTTCTTATATCCTTTTTTGCCTAAGAAGAGATGCCGGGAAAAGAACTCGACAAATGCGATCCATGGTGGAGGGTATATAAGATTCGGCCCGGCCGAACTTGTTTATACTTTGTTGGATGATGTTATCGATGAATGGTTTTATGTGCGATATTTAAAAAAAATTGCATTACCATTGTTTTTTAATTTGTTGTTTACTACTCTGTGTTTAACATACCATGTACATGTTGCTTTAAGACGGGTTTATCTTTCATTTGGCCTTTAAATATTTCTGCCAAGCTGTTATACTTGAAGCTATGTATAATGCCCCCTAGCGTTATGATTGATTGAATTTTTATATTGGACATAGTGTATAAAAGTTATTTGAGATTATCTGTTGAAAATATAACTAGCATATGATGATGACAAGAAAATTTTATATTGGGTTGCCCAAAAAGTAATTGCGGATTTTTCAAATGCATTTTTAATAAAACTTAGAATGAACTTTAATCAAATATACTTTTTTTACACTTTTTTTCCAAAGCAAGCTAAAAGTAACAGCTGATAACTGACAGAAGAAAAAATGGAATTACAGAGTCACAAGCTGTGAAAAAATTTGTCAACGCCGACTATATGAAAAAAAAAAAAATACTTTTTGGGCAACCCAATATATGAGCAGCAAAACTTTAATCGCATGTGAATGTCAAAGGGGAAGCAATCAATAAATGGCTCAGTTGCTAGAAAGACTATACAGCAAAACGGTTGTATAGTTTTAACCCATTGGCATCTAAAGGGCAGAAAAATACCCAAGAATAGAGCTCCAGTTAGAAAAAGAGATATCCTATAGAAATTTGTTCCTCCACATAAGGTCATGTTTCGGGGGAAAATTGCAAATGCAAATTTTGTCAAGGAACATTCCACTAAGGAACAGAGGCAAACTTCTCACATATCAATGAGTGCAGTCTGATTCAAGTTTAAGCTCAATGATAAGGGGCCTCCCTTTTATAGCCGAGTGCGAACGGCGTGCCGTAGTGCGACACCTCTTTGGAGAGAAGTTTTACATGGCATAGTACCTCACAAATGTTGCCAGCATTAGGAGGGGAAAATCACCACTGAAATTTTTTTCTGATGGTCTCGCCAGGATTCGAATCCAGGCGTTCAGCGTCATAGGCGGACATGCTAACCTCTGCGCTACGGTGGCCTCCTTCGGGGGAAAATTGGCTAGTCAAAAATTGAAAATTTTTTATATCCAAAAAAATTAAACAAAAATTTTTTTTCTCAAAATACTTAGGAGTAAGTTTTCTGGCAATCGTTTAAGTGTCTTGTTGCATTTGGTGGTTCCTATATTAAACCCAGTAAAGAAAGGCAAACGTTGAGCGGTGCCGACTTTATAATACCCTACACCTACCCTATAAGTACAAAGTGGGAGTTATATCTAATTCTGAATCAATTTTGATGTTCTAATTTTATTTTCTTTTTATTATGATATTTCGCAACTGTTCCGCTATTAAAACTACTTCAAAAGCCTCGAAAAGATTATGCTTATCGGAATGATGATGAAGTTTTGTTCAGCTTCAAAATCGCGATCTCCGTAGCTTGCCCAATGCATTTGCAGCACACCTCGTTTTGTCTTAACTTTTTAAGAAGTGTTTTTTTTTGGCTTTTCTATTCTAAATAGAAGCAAAATCAAAGTCTATTGGTTTTAGCTGAATAAGGAAATCCAACAAAATAAAGTTTTGACAAAATGTTCTATAGAAATAAAATTTTTGAATATTTTGCAAACTTTTCTAAACAAATAAAATGTTTAAAATTTCCACAATATTTTCCATAGAAATAAAATACTGTAAAAATATTCTAAAACATAAAATGTTTATAATATTTTCCAAAAAAATAGAATTTTGAAAAAAAAAATTCTATAGAGATTAAAAATAAGTTGGCAAATTTTTCTATATGCCAGGTGTTACAAACGAAATAAGTTAACGCCCCATCCTATGATGGGGAATATAAAATTAGTGAAGACTGACCCATAAGATGCTATCTGCTGAACTTTGCTATCTTTAATTAACAACATTTTTGGCAAATGATAAGTTCAAGTTTGTGTCTTAAGTCTTTTGTTTACTTTATATGATCACCATGCCTAAAGGAAAGTTCGTGTCTCAAATCTTTTGTTTTATATAAAGTTCCTTAGTCTTTAACAAATTCTGGAGTTATATGAACCATTCGATTTCCAATATTTTCCTTGTACTTTGATAAAGTTAAGCGTTTTTTTTTTGTTGTGTATTTACATTATTTTCATATTTAACATATTGCGACACAATTGTTTCTTCTTTGCAGTTATGACGACATTGTTCATACATCCTCCGATATAATATAATAATCAAACAAATGCTTTTACTTCCTTTGCTATTGTATTACCCAATTAAAGATAAAGTGTCACTCATACACACACATAATGTAACACAATGTGTCACAATTCCGTGTCAATAGATTACGGAACAGATCAATTACCTGTGCTGTTGCAAGAAATGCAAATGCAATTCAAAAAGCCTATCACATTACCCTCAATGCAGGGTAATTTATCAAAAGACACCTCTTGCCCACTTCGATATGGTCTTACAATGTTTGCAATCGCCAGACTATGTTCGTTGTCTGGCTAGCTGACTTGAAGTTAATTGGTGCTGGCCAATTTGCCCATAAAGTCATGCGTAAAATTTTAACCTACTAACCCAATTAGAAGAGGCTCATTCACCAGTTGCCATGCGCCATATATATGCAGCATAATAATGCCTTCACTTGGCATAGAAGAGAACACACCTTTTATGGATCACTGCCACAGCGAAAACAAAATGCATTCTAACGAATGCATTGTTAGAATGGTGCATATGAAATGGTCACTCCACAGAGACGAAACATGTTAGTTGGCTCTTGGGTGACTTGTCGTTTTTCTTCACTTCTTCTTCATCGTCTACTTGACGATCTCTTCCTTCATGGATCATAGCTTGTACAGCATGTTGCTTTGAAATGTTTTCTACTTTGGTCGGTTTGTTTTTCTTTGCATTGAAAGAAAATCTAGTTGGCCAACTAGTTTTCGATGCTGGGCATTTAAGTCTTAACTGCTTGGCTAAGAGAAATTCAGTGGCATTATCATATGTAGGCCAGGATGAAAGAATTTGTGTTATTACTTGTTGTAAACAAAATAATTTTTTTCCGCAAACTTTCAGCTTGATAGCATAAAAAAGTCTCAAAACTGAACTTTTAACGGATGGAGACAATAAAAAAAATATCTATCGAAAAATTTAAAAAAAAAAATAAAACAAAATATAAAAAAAAAAATAAAATTTTGAAAAAAATTTCCTATAGAAATAAATTTTTGATAAAATTTTGTATAAAACTAAAATTTTGCTAAATTTCTATAACAAGTAAAAAGGCGTTAAGTTCGGCCGGGCCGAACTTTGGATACCCACCACCTCGGGTATATATGTATACCACCTTTCATCAAAATTCGGTGAAACTTTCATACCTTATGCCCCATATCAGTTATTGGACCGATTTTGACCAAATACTAATAAGTACAGTAGCTATATTTAAAAATAAACCGATCTGAACCATATTCGACACGGATGTCGAAAGCCTATCATAAGTCACTGTGTCAAATTTCAGTGAAATCGGACAATAAATGCCTCTTTTATGGGCCCAAAACCTTAAATTGAGAGATCGGCCTATATCGCAGCTATATTCAAATCTGGACCGATCTGAGCTAATTGAAGAAGGACGTCGAAGAGCCTAACTTAACTCACTGTCTCAAATTTCAGCGTCATCGGACAATAAATGCGTCTTTTATGGCCCCAAAACCTAAAACCTAGATATCGGTCTATATGGCAGCTATATCCAAATCTGAACCGATCTGTGCGATATTGCAGAAGTGTTTTAAGGGGCTTAATTTAACTCACTGTCTCAAATTTCGGCGACATCGGACAATAAATGAGCATTTTATGGGCACAAAACCTTAAATCAAGAAATCGGTCTATATGGCAGCTATATCCAAATCTGAACCGATCTGAGCAAAATTAAAAATGGACGTCGAAGAGCCTAACTAAACTCACTATATCCGGCTATATCCAAATCTGGACCGATCTGGGCCAAATTGGCGATCGATGTCGATGGTCCTAACACAATTCACTGTCCCGAATTTCAGCAAAATCGGATAATAAATGTGGCTTTTGTAGGTCTAAGACCCTCCGATCCTCCGAGGATCGGTCTATATGGCAGCTATACCCAAATCTGAACCGATCTGAGCCAAATTAACGAAGGATGTCGAAGGGCCTAACACAACTCACTGTCCCAAATTTCAGCGAAATCGGATAATAAATGTGGCTTTTTTGGACCTTAGACCCTAAATCGGAGGATCGGTCTATATGGCAGCTATATCCAAATCTGAACCGATCTGAGCCAAATTAAGAAAGGATGTCGAAGGGCCTAACACAACTCACTGTCTAAAATTTCAGCAAAATCGGACAATAAATGTGGCTTTTATGGGCCTAAGACCCTAAATCGGCGGATAGGTCTATATGGGGGCTATATCAAGATATAGTCCGATATAGCCCATCTTCGAACTTAACCTGCTTATGAACAAAAAAAGAATCTGTGCAAAGTTTCAGCTCAATATCTCTATTTTTAAAGACTGTAGCGTGATTTCAACAGACAGACGGACATGTCTAGATCGTCCTAGATTTTTACGCTGATCAAGAATATACAATATATACTTTATAGGGTCGGAAATGGATATTTCGATGTGTTGCAAACGGAATGACAAAATGAATATACCCCCATCCTTCGGTGGTGGGTATAAAAATAAAAATTTTATTGTTTGTTCCGAATAGACTCAAAAACGACCGAACCGATATCCATGAATTTTTCACAGATAGTAGAGTTTGCTGACCGGTAAAAATAGGCGAGCCAAACTATATTTATGATAACTGGGAGGGGGTCGGACCCTCACCCTACCCCAATTTTCACAAACGCCACGAAACACACACAAAATTGGTTTTAAACTTTGGGATCAAATAACCGTGGGGGACGCTCTACTCCAAAACCCACCCAAACGGAAATGTTTACCGCTTGGGATAATAAAGGCATCAAATGAAAGGTAATTGGAAGTAGAATACGAAACTTATATAAAAATTTGGGGTCAAATCCCACGGGGGCCACCCAAACCCAAAAATTACTCCCAAATGGACATGAAGGCAGATCGGGACAATATGAGACTCAAACGAAAGATACTTGAGATTGGAATACGAAACTTATGAAAAAATTGAGATCTTTTTCGCTTGGGTCGCCCCAACTCAAAATTATGCACCAAATTTACATGTACTCTGAACGTAGGACTCAAACGAAAGGTATAGGATTGAAGAATACGAAAATTATAAAAAAAACCAGTAAGGAAAGGCAAAAGTCGTGCGGTGCCGACTTTACAATACCCTACACCTACCCTATAGGTACAAAGTGGGAGCGATGACTAATTCTGGACCAATTTCGATGGACCTTGCCGGTAGTTTTCAGATGGGTTACTAAGCAATCCGTATCCCATTTCGAGCAAATATATTAAACTGTAACAAAAACGGTTCACAAATATCAACATTATTGCAAATTACCCAAAATTTGACGATATGGGAGCTTTACCAAATTCTAAACCGATTTTGAGCAAACTTCTCAGATGATGTGGTACTCGTCGAGAAAAGCGTTGTGCAAAATTTTGGCAAAATTGGTCAAAAAATACGCTTGCAGTGGCTGTAGAAGTGAAAATCGGGCGATATACATATATGACAGCTATATCTAAATCTGAGCCAATTTCTATGAAATTTACCAGTGATTTCCAGAGTCTTAAGAAAATCCTTTCTGCCAAATTTTGAGTATACGGTTAACAAATGAGCGCTTCATTGGAATATTTCTCAAAATCGGACGAACATATACATGTGAGCTATACCTAAATCTGAACCGATTTCGACCAAACTTCTCAGATACTGTGGCTGTCGTTCAGGAAAGCGTTGTGCAAAATGTTGGCAAGATGGGTCAATAAATGTGCTTGATGTGATTCTAGAAGTTAAAATCGAGCGATATAAACCGATTTCTATGAAATTCATCTATTGTAGTTCATAATGTCAAGAGTCAAGAGAAAATCCTTCATGCAATATTTCCAGAGAATTCGATTAACAAATGACCATTTGATTGCAATATTACTGCAAATCGAACGAATATATATATGGGAGCTATGTCTAAGTCTGAACAGATTTCTAGCAAACTTTACAGACATTGTGAAAGTCGTCGAGGAAAGCTTTGTACAAAATTTTGGGAAGATTGGTCTAAAAATTCGCTTGCAGTGACTCTAGGAGTGAAAATCGTGCAATATATATATATATATATGAGAGCTATATCTAAATCTGAACCGATTTCCATGAAATTCACCAGTAGTGTAGAAGAATCGGTAAACAATTAACCATTTTTTTGCAGTATTACTGCAAATCGGACGAATATATATATGCGAGCTATATCCGAATCTGAATCGATTTCTATGACATTCACCTGGAATATCGGAAGTCAATCTTTTCTGCCAAATTTCGAGAGAATTATTTAAAAAATGGCTATTTTACTGTAGTATTACAGCAAATCGGACGAACATGTATATGGGAGCTATATCGAAATCTGAACCGATTTTTTCCAAATTCAATAAGCTTCGTTTCTAGGCCGATAAAATTGCGACCTGTAGTTTGTACACAAATTAACATGGACAGACGGACAGACAGACAGACGGACATAGCTAAATCGAATCAGAAAGTGATTTTGAGTCAATCAGTATTCCTATCAATGGATCTATCTCTCTTCCTTTTGAGTGTTACAAACAAATTCACTATCTTATAATACCCTGTAGCACAGTAGTGGTGTAGGGTATAAAAATTGGGTCATTTCCTCGCCTCATCCCAAAATTAAGGGCCAAATTATTTTTGACACAATATTTTATAAAAAAACTTATAAAATTTTCTATAGAAATAAAAATTTTGAAAAAATTTTCTATAGAATTAAAATATTGACAAAATTTTCTATAGAAATAGAATTTTGACAAAATTGTCAATAGAAATAAAATGTAGAGATTCCATTACAGGATATTGTCCGGCTTTAGACCATTGTTTAGTGCTTTCTATTCGAAGAATAGTTTCTAGCAACAACACACTTCTTGCTGACTTTTTATATGTTTTTTTTGCTATACTATACTGCAATGAAATTTCAATATGATTTTAAGACCAAAAAAGAAAGCGCCAACAGACGAATTAAAATTTTGACAAAATTTTCTATAGAAATAGAATTTTAACAAATTTTCTATAGAAATAAAATTTGACAAAATTTTCTATAGAAATAAATTTTGACAAAATTTTCTATAGAAATAAAATTTTGACAAAATTTTCTATAGAAATAAAATTTTGACAAAATTTTCTATAGAAATAAAATTTTGACAAAATTTTCTATAGAAATAAAATTTTGACAAAATTTTCTATAGAAATAAAATTTTGACAAAATTTTCTATAGAAATAAAATTTTGACAAAATTTTCTATAGAAATAAAATTTTGAAAATATTCTCTATAGAAATAAAATTTTGACAAAATTTTCTATATAAATATAATTTTAACAAAATTTTCTATAGAAATAAAATTTTGACAAAATTTTCTATAGAAATAAAATTTTGACAAAATTTTGTGTGGAAATAAAATTTTGACAAAATTTTCTATAGAAATAAAATTTGGACAAAATTTTCTATAGAAATAAAATTTTGACAAAATTTTCTAAAGAAATAAAATTTTGACAAAATTTTCTATAGAAATAAAATTTTGACAAAATTTTCTATAGAAATAAAATTTTGAAAAAATTTTTTATAGAAATATAATTTTGACAAAATTACATTCTAACAAAATGTTTTTAATCAAATATATATAACTAAATAGGAATCTATGTAGCGGGCTTACTTCTATTAAATCCATTTGTTCTCCATTCAAAAATCAAAGGCTTGTTATTGCTGTATCACTATAACCCTTACGTTTTTCTTTTGTAGTTAGGAGCTTTTTTGTGTTATATTACATTAATCCATGATACCTAGCAATATTTCATATTAGTTTCCCTTTTACTTTAACAACTTTGAGGTGGAGTTAATGTTATTAGCTTGATAAATAGTAGATCATTTGTAAACTACCAACTACCTGTAAATCGAATAGCACCTTACTCAACAGTGAATAGCATTTCAATTCAATTTCCTTGGTTAAAGTCCATTAAGTTTCTGCCTTCACTGTGGCTTATGCTTTGGTCGGTCTTAATTAAAGTTTAATTAACCAAAACGCCAATTCGCACCATAGGAACTTGGGGAATTGCTATTTGGCATTTTCGAATTTCAAATAAAATACTTTCAAAAAATCATGTAAAATATTTTGCCTGTAAATCTAACACTATGTGAGTTAAGGAAACCCGCTGAAAAATAAAAATCCATAGTTTTTATTCTGCTTTACGCTTATTTTGTTTTTACAAAGTGTGTTAACCATGCCATAGTTTAATTCCATAAAGTATTTTGATCTTATTTTTTGGCTTCAGTTTGCTCAAACACTAGCAAATCTTGTATAGACATTAATGACATTTGCTTTATTTGATAGTCTTGTTGCAAGGACAATTGCAAGCTATTTATTTTGAAAAAAAAAAGATTTTTAATTGAATTGGTCACACAAAATATAACATTTAATGACAACAAATAAAATGTTATAATTATTGTAAAACCAAATACACAAGAAACAAACAAAAGACTAGTGACAAAAAATTTTGCTGAAATTAGCAGGAGTGGCATTTTTCTAAATAAAAATTTTGCCAAAAATGTTTGTCGAAAATTTTATTTCTCTAGAAAATTTTATCAAAATTATATTTTTTAACAGAAAAATTTGTCAAAATTTTATTTCTATACAAAATTATATCAACACTTTCTTTCAAAAGAAAATGCTGTCAAATTTTCTTTAGAAAATCTTGTCAAAACTTCTATAGAAAATGTTGTCAGAATTTTATTTCTATAGAAAATTTTATCAAAATTTTATTTCTATAGAAAATTTTGTCAAAATTTTATTTCTATAGAAAATGTTGTCAAAGTTTTATTTTCATAGAAAATTTTGGCAAAATTTTATTTCTATGCAAAATTTTATTTCTATGCAAAATTTTATTTCAAAATAAAATTTTGTCAAAATTTTGTCAAAATTTTATTTCTATAGAAAATGTTGTCAAGGTTTTATTTTCATAGAAAATTTTGGCAAAATTTTATTTCTATGCAAAATTTTATTTCAAAGTAAAATTTTGTCAAAATTTTATTTCTATAGAAAATTTTGTCAAAATTTTATTTCCATTGAAAATGTTGTCAAAATTTTATTTCTATAGAAAATTTTGTCAAAATTTTATTTCTATAGAAAATTTTTCCAAAATTTTATTTCTATAGAAAATTTTTCCAAAATTTTATTTCTATAGAAAATTTTTCCAAAATTTTATTTCTATAGAAAAATTTTCCAAAATTTTATTTCTATAGAAAATCTTGTCAAAATTTATTTTCTATGGAAGTTTTGTCAAAATTTTATTTCTATAGCAAATTTTTCCAAAATTTTATTTCTATAGAAAATCTTGTCAAAATTTATTTTCTATGGAAATTTTGTCAAAATTTTATTTCTATAGAAAATTTGTCAAAATTTTATTTCTAAAGAAGAACTTGTCAAAATTTTATTTCCATAGAAAACTTTGTCAAAATTTTTTTTCCAAAGAAGATTTTGTCAAAATTTAATTTCTATAGAAAATTTTGCCAAAATTTTATTTCTATACAAAATTTTGTCAAAATTTTATTTCTATATAAAATTTTGTCAAAATTTTATTTCTATATAAAATTTTGTCAAAATTTTATTTCTATAGAAAATTTTGTCAAAATTTTATTTCTATAGAAAATTTTGTCAAAATTTTATTTCTATAGAAAATTTTGTCAAAATTTTATTTCTATAGAAAATTTTGTCAAAATTATATTTCTATGGAAAATTTTGTCAAAATTTTATTTCTATAGAAAATTTTGTCAAAATGTTATTTCTTAGAAAATTTTTCCAAAATTTTATTTCTATAGAACGTTTTTCCAAAATTTTATTTCTATAGAAAATTTTTCCAAAAATTTTATTTCTATACAAAATTTTGTCATCGTGAAATTTTTATTCCATTAAAATAATTGTTAACGAGTTCGTGTCTTAAGTCTTTTGTTTCCTCTAAATGTACATGCATTATTTTCAAGTTGCCTACCTCGCAACATGTTCGTATCTTAGGTCTTTGGTTTTATATAAACAAATAGTATTGCAATAACTTAGCCCTAAGCTAGTTCCTGTCTTAAGTCTTTCGTTTAGCTATTATTTACTTTCCTACACATAAATGAACATCAATTTGAAGTTAACTACACCAAGTTTGCAGTACTATTTCTAGTATTTATTGGGTTGCCCAAAAAGTAATTGCGGATTTTTCATATAGTCGGCGTTGACAAATTTTTTCACAGCTTGTGACTCTGTAATTGCATTCTTTCTTCTGTCAGTTATCAGCTGTTACTTTTAGCTTGCTTTAGAAAAAAAATGTAAAAAAAGTGTATTTGATTAAAGTTCATTCTAAGTTCTATTAAAAATGCATTTACTTTCTTTTAAAAAATCCGCAATTACTTTTTGGGCAACCCAATAGTTGGTAGCAGTTTCGTGTCCTAGCTTATCCCTTTCCTCCAAGTAAAAGTATTTATTCAAGTTTGTGTCTTAAGTCTTTCATATCCTTAAAACTAATTACCCTATTAATTTAATTCGTAGCAAGTTCGCGTCTTAAGTCTTTCGCTTTATAAAACAAAGTATTTATACACCATTTTCGAGTCTCCTAATACTTGATAGTCTATCGTTTCCTAACAACTAAAGGGTGATGTTTTAAGAGCTATAGGATAGTTTTTAAAAAAAAAAAAAACAAAAAATTCAGAATATTGCATGAAATCTTTATTTGAATTGATAGTACGGTTCATATAATTTAATGTTTGAAGATGCAAATGTTCACCGTGATTGCGCTTAGGCCGGTATCTCACGATTAAATGATTCAATGTTGTCTTCCAATGCGTTAATTGAAGCAGGCTTGTCTATTTAGACATGAGCTTTAACCTAGCCCCATAAGAAATAGTAGAAATAGTCTAAAGACGTTAAATCGCACGATCTAGGCGGCCAGTTGACCGGTCCCGAACGTGAAATAAAATGTTCACCGAATTCGCCCCTCAGTAAGTCCATTGTGTGTGCGTGCTGTGTGCCATATGGCACCGTTTTGTTGAAACCACATGTTGCACGGTTTCAACAAAACGGTCAAGCTCTTGCATTTTGAGCAAAAAAAAGTTGGATATCATCTCACAATAGGGCTCACCATTGACAGTTTCGTTACGATTGGCATCATCTTTGAGGAAGTACGGTCCAATGATGCCACCAGCCCATAAACTGTACCAAACTGCGACTTTTTCTGGATGCATTGGTAGCTCTTACAATGCTTCTGGCTGATTTTCACTCCAAAATCAACAATTATGCAAATTGGCGTATCCATTGAGACAAAAATGAGCTTCGTCGCTGAACTCAATTTTTCCATAAAAAAGCAGATCTTCGGCAAACTTTCCAAGAGCGCATTCACCAAAATTTCTGCGTTGCGATAGGTCCTTCGGCTTCAATTCTTGCACCAGCTGTATTTTGAAAGATTTTACACCTAAATCCTTCCGCAACATTTTCAAGGTTGTTGAGTAGCAGAGGCCCAATTGCTGCGAACGGCAACGAATCATCATCATCAACACAGGCCGATAAAATTGCGATATTTTCTTTAGTTCGCACTCTACGTAACCGTGTTGGTGGTTTAATGTCCAACCATATAAATTTGGTGCGAAATTTAGTCACAATAGCCCGAATAGCCGCATCAGTGGGTCGTTGAATTTATTCATAAATTGAAAAAAGCGCGCGATCAACTTTCTTAACAGAGCACGCATTTTGATAATAAAACTCAATAATTTGCAAGCGTTGTTTGTTTGTAAGACGATTCATGGTTAAATTATAGACCAAACTGAAGATGTTTGGCAGTGAAACAAAACACGAAACGTGCGTGAGCTATTTAAACCAGTGTTGCCAAAAAGATAATAGCTAAACAATCAGCCTTTATTAGATATCCTGCTTCATTGACATAATCTTTAGGAAGTTCGTGTCTTAAGTCTTTCGTTTTCAACAAACAAATTAACACAGTTTTCAAGTTTATTCCATCATAGCATTTTTGCATTCGAAATCTTTTGTTTGCAGTACTATTACCATAGTTCGCAATAGGTTCGGGTACTAAGTCATTATTTTCCTCCAAGGAAATATTCATCTTTACTAAGTACCTAATTCGTAGAATGTCCTACAATCTAATATACAGCCTGTTCCTCTAAGTTCGTTTCTTAAGTCTTTTGTTTCATGGAACGAAAAAAAATTATCTTTCAAAATTAACTTACTTTTCTAAGGTCTTTGGTTTCTTTTACTATTTTTTTTATTTTTTCATAACTTTTTTGGATCTTCAATCTATCGCTTGCCAACCATAAATATTCTTTTATCTCACTTTAACTAGGGTTGCCCAAAAAGTAATTGCGGATTTTTCATATAGTCGGCGTTGACACATTTTTTCACAGCTTGTGACTCTGTAATTGCATTCTTTCTTCTGTCAGTTATCAGCTGTTACTTTTAGCTTGCTTTAGAAAAAAATGTAAAAAAAGTATATTTGATTAAAGTTCATTCAAAGTTTTATTAAAAATGCATTTACTTTCTTTTAAAAAATCCGCAATTACTTTTTGGGCAACCCAATATTTAGAGTGTTGATGAACTCACCTTAGATTCCAAATTCCATTTTTCTTCTCTTTACCCAAAACGCTATTCATTTCGACCTAATAATCTCAATTTGCTTGCTTGCATAATAAAATTTGTTTACAAAATTTTTTAGCTGCTGTTTAAACTAAACGCTTAGGTAAGATTTTTGGAGAACAAATCATTTCTTTCGATTTTCTGTTAAGCTTTTGCCATTAACTCTTCGTCACCATAACAATATAACTAACAAATTATGGTAAGAGAAATTTTAGCTTTTGTCTTTTCTTTTTTGAGGATGTTTGTATTTACTCATTCACACCTCATCCAACCATAAATGTGAAAGATTTATGTACGCCGCTTTTGAGCACTCCCTCAATTTGAGACTATCAAAGACTTTCTTTAACGTGTCGTGCAAAAGAAATCCCAAACAGATGGCCAAATGGATGGTTAATGGAAAAAAAAAATGGCAAAATCAACTTGGCTAATAAAGAAATTGGCATTAAGCTGTAAACCACCAATCTGAATAACAACACGCACATTTGGATTTTTTTCTCTTTTCGAAAAAAAACAAAAACTATCGCCCAACTATAAAACAATAAAGCTTACAAAAACAACAATATAAAAAAAATTTAAACAACTGCTGCAAAATTTATGATTAGTTGTCGTTGTTGTTGTTGCTATTGGTTTAGCGTTTGTCTTTTTTGAACATTTCAATGACCTTTTTCTGGAGTAAATACTATTGAGTGCGGTATTTGGTTGCTGGCCAAGCCGTGATATACCTTCAACGGTATTGCTCCCAGCACTTGTTTAGCCTCATAAGCAGCTCCAAGTGTATGTATGTAAATGTAAAATTAAATGATATTGATGGCGGCTCTGGTGTTTTTTGTGTTTTGGGACATTTGCATTTTTATTGGTTTTTTCACTTTACGTTTCGAACTATTTTTACGCATATGAATATTTTGTTGTTGCCTGCCATTTCGAAATCTGTCTGTTAGCCAGTGCTGGTTTTAAATTCAAAATTGATTTTATTGAAAAAACTTTAAAGTGATTTGACATAAAAACCAGCAGAAGAAGTAGCGAACCATTAAAAAAATGTGAAATGTTTTTGATATACGATCGAATGTAAAATTGTTATGCAGAAATTTAAGTAAATCTAAGGTTGTCTATAAATCATTGTCGATAAATGCAATCAACCTACGCAAAATTATAAACAAAAAAAGACTAGCAGTCATTTCAACTTTGACTAATAAAAATGTCACAAAATGTTGTGTGAAAATTAATTAAAAAAATCGTTGATTAATTAATGTTTTTTTTTATATCTAAAACAGGGCTGATGTCGATGAGATTTAACACATAAACTAAGACGTAAAATCAAACACCTCATACAAAATTTGGTAAAGATCGGACTAAAATTGTGACTGCGGCAGCCATAATAGGCCATTTCGGATGTGAACATATATGGAAGCTATTTCTAAAATAGGGCCGAGTCTATAAGATTTTATGCGTAAATTGAGACGTAAAATCAAACACCTCATGTAAAATTTTGTAGAGATCCGACCAAAATTGTGACTATAGCAGCCATAATAGGCCATATGGCATGAAAGATATATAGGGGAGCTATATCTGAAACAGGGCCGATGTCGATGAGTTTTAACGCATAAATTGAGACGTGAAATCAAATACCTCATGCAAAAATTTTTAAAGATCGGACTAAAATTGTGGCTACTATAGCCATAATAGGTCATATCAGATGAAATATGTATATAGGAGCTATATCTAAAACTGGACCGATGTCGAAGAGATTTAACGGATAAATTGAGATGTAAAATCAAGCACCTTTTGCAAAAATTTGTAAAGATCGGACTAAAATTGTGGTTACCATAGATATAATAGGCCATATCGACTGAAAGATATATATGGGGGCTTTATCTTAAACTGTACCGATGTCGATGAGATTTTACGCATAAATAGAGCCGTAAAATCAAACACCTTTTGCAAAAATTTGTAAAGATCGGACCAAAATTGTGGCTACTGCAGCCATAATAGACCATATTGGGTTGCCCAAAAAGTAATTGCGGATTTTTTAAAATAAAGTAAATGCATTTTTAATAAAACTTTGAATGAACTTTAATCAAATATACTTTTTTTAAACTTTTTTTTCTAAAGCAAGCTAAAATTAACAGCCGATAACTGACAGAAGAAAGAATGCAATTACAGAGTCACAAGCTGTGAAAAAATTTGTCAACGCCCACTATATGAAAAATCCGCAATTACTTTTTGGGCAACGCAATATATATATATATGGGAGTTATATAAGGTTTTGAACCGATTTAGACAGTACTTGTCATAGTTGTTGGTAGTTACAACAAAACACTTCTTGCAAAGTTTCAGCAAAATTGAATAATAATAATGAACGACTCAAGAAGTCTAATCAGGTGATCCGTTTATATGGCAGCTACATCAGGTTATGAACCATATTTGGCACAGTTGTTGGAAATCATAACAAAACGCAACGTACAACATTTCAGCCAAATCGGATAAGAATTGCACCATCTAGGCCGTTGGGGATGGAAATGGGCCGTATAGGTTCGAATTTGGGTATAGTCCCCAAACAAAGCGATACCCGGATTTAACTTCTTGACTTCCTAGAAACAATTTTCATACGATATGGCTGAAGTTTGGCGCAAGAGATTGTGTTATGATTTCCAAAAGCCGTGCCAAGTATAATCCAAATCGGTTTCTAAACTTATATAGCCCCCATGCAAACCGATACCTGCATTTGACTTCTTCAGCTACTAGAGACCTAATTGTTCATCTGATTTGGCTGAAATTTGGCATAAGGACTTCTGTTCTGACTTTAAACATCATTGCCGAGTATGATACGATTATATAGCCGATCCCCGGAGTTGGCTTCTTGAACTCCAAGAGACCTCATCTGATTTGGCTGAAATTTGACACAAAGACTTCTGATATGACTTCCAGCGTCCCACAGCAGCGTCGGAACGAAAAACAACAGGGCTTTTGTGAACGGATGCAAATAACTCCCTGCAACGATCCCTGGATTTGACTTCGTGAGTTCCTAGAGACCTTAATTTTCATCCAAATTGGATGAAATTTGGCACAAATACTTCAGTTATGACTATAAGCATCCATGCCAAGTATGATCCGAATCGGTCTATATACTAATATAGCCCCCATATAAACGATTTGACTTCATGAGGCCCTAACAGCCTCAGTATTCAACCGATTTGAGTGAAACTTAGCACAAGGACCTATGTTCTGACTTCCAACATCATTGCCGAGTATCATGCGAGCCCCCATACAAACCGAATCCGAGAGCCCCTAGAGATCTCAATTTTATTCCAATTAGGCTTAAACTTTGTAGAAGGACTTCTGTTCTGTATTTCAACAGCAGTGCCGAGTATGATCCGAATAGGTCTATATAGCCCCTGTATAAACCGATCTCTAGTTTTGACTTCTTGAGCTTCTAAAGCCTCAGTTTTCATCCGATTTGGCTGAAATTTTGCACAAGGATTTCTGTTCTGACTTCCAACATCATTGTCGAGTATGATCCAAATCGTTCAATAAACTGGTGTATGGCCCTTATAAACCGATTCCGGAATTTGACTTCTTGAGCCCCTAAAAGCCTCAGTTTTCATCCGATTTGGCTGAAATTCGAAACAAGAACTTCTGCTATGACTTCAAACTTCCATGCCAAGTATTATTCGATTATATAACCGATCCCCGGAGTTGGCTGCTTGAGCTCCAAGAGACCTTATCTGATTTGGCTGAAATTTGGCACAAAGACTTCTGATATGACTTCCAGCGTCCCACAGCAGCGTCGGAACGGAAAAAACTGCGCTTTTGTGAACGGATGCAAATAACTCTTTGAAATTTGAAATCGTTAAAGCTGATCTGATAACACAGGATCATGTGATAATTAGAAAAAAATTGCAAGAAAGAAACGAATAGTGCTATCTTAAAATTCTTCTTGAAGTTTGCAAGTGTCTTTGAGAAACCAAAAATAAACGCAGTGCTAATATTTTCACAAAAATCTCTAATATCGCCTTTGGGGGAAAAGTTTGTTTCGAAATCGGCATTTTTTAGAAAATTTTCTGAGGAGGCTACAAATATTGTTTGGTGCAAAATACCCATGTAATGTATACATGGACTCAAATGAGAAATATGCGCTTTGCATTTTGACAACTCGCGGGGTTTTGCCAATATTTAGAAAAAATAGCCTATTTTGAAGTATATATTGCACCCGTTTAAATTGACATTTCCTGTTCAAACTTCACTTACTACGCATCTACAATATGTCCTCTTCATAAAAAAAGAAAAAGTTAAAGTTTGAAGTCAATGCACAAATTTCTTCGCAAATTGCAAACTAGGAAGCCAATATCGGCCAAAATTAAAAAAAAAAAATTAAAAGTCAAATATCCCCAAAACCAGTGGAGATAGAGTATAACATCAAGCAAACTTTTTTGTTCTTATTCATCTGAGAGAATTATTCTCTGTTCCCTAATCGAATGTTAATATGAAATGTAGTGTTGGTATACTGTTACAATCTCTTCATTATGTAATTCTATTCCTACCATGTTTGAGGACATCTTCTTAATTAATGACATGTTTCGGGACATTTTCTATATTATCAGCATTTTTAGGCATTTGTGACACTTTTGAGGATATTTCCTTTATTCACAACATGTTTGGAGACATTTCCATACTACAATTCTCTATTTATAAGCCCTTCATAATGTTTTTATACCGTTTCCTCAGATATTTTAACAAACCAAATACAATGCCTAATTCAAACTAGAGATTATAACTAATTTGATTTCTACCATCAGCTAATAGTAGTTGATCGTTTGTCGTTGTCTTTTTGTTTCACAAACAACATCTAAGCCATGCAAATTATTGTTGTGCCTTTTTTTGTATCTAGTCTAAGCCTGTTGTTGATAAAGTTAATAACAATGATTATATTGAAGTGCATTAACCTTTTCCATGCTTACAATGAAGTTGAAATTGTTGTTGATGTTGACGAAGAAGCCAGAGATACCATCCAAGGCATTACCCACCATACGAGTACCACCTGTATCAGTATCACACAATCAATTCAACACAATTTGCAACAAAAACAAAATCTATTCAAGGTAAAGAAAACAATATTGAAATGAGGCGCGCGTGGAAACGCATTGTTTTATTTAAAAAAAAAAAAACACTACAACACTAAAGCCGCCGCGGCAGTCAAAGAAGTTGGAAGAGCGAAGAAAAATAGACATTAACAATTTTCAAGTTCACCACAATTCAAAAAACACCAACAATTACATTTACATAATAAGAGATAATATGATGTATTTTGATTGGTGCGCCGGGCAAGAGTAGCAAATTAACGGAAATCTACGCTAAATTAAAGTGCTTCCAACTTTTATGTGATTGAAAGAGACTTTGACATCTTAGAAGTGGTATCTGATATAAAGAAAAAAATGTTGGCTAAGATAGTTTTTGATTGTTTGTAAAAGTTATCAAAGACAGAGAGTTTAAAATAAATTGTCTGAACCAAAATTGCGTTAGATGACAAAACCAGCTTTACGATTTGTAGATTTATGTTTGAGGACATTTTCATTTTTAAAGATATTTTTAATTTTATGACATATTTTTCTGTTAATGAGTTAAAAGTATGAACTAAAGTAACATAAGATACCAAAACCCAATTTACGATTTGTGAGATTAGGTTTGAGGACATTTTCATGTTTGAGGAAATGTTCCCAAATATGAAAATATCCCCAGGCATTAATGAAAATTTGCACAGGTGTGAAGAATCACCAAACTAAGCTCTAAAACAAAATAACGTGAAAATTTCCCCAAACAAGAAAATGTATTCATAAAATGAGGAAATTCTCCCAAAAATGAAAATGTTCCCAGAAATGTATGAAAATTTGCACAGGCGTGAAGGATCTCCCAACTAAACCCTAAAATTCCCCTAAACATACAAAACGTGAATAGGTTACCAAAACTTGAAAATTTCCTCAAACATGGGAATGTCCCCAAACAGGAAAATGTCCCAAAACAAGAAAATTTCTCTAATCTTGATTGCGAATGTTTCATGTTTGAGGATATTTTATGTTTGGGGATATTTTCAAGCTTGAGCACATTTTCAAATTTGGGAAATTTCGAGTTTAGGGAAATTTTCATGTTTGGGGACATTTTTATGTTTTGGGACGTTATCATGTTTGGGGACATTTTCTCGTTTGGGGAAATTTTCATGTTGGGGACATTTTCATATTTGGGGATATTTTCACATTTTTATGTTTGGAGGCATTTTAGAGTTATGATTGGGATCCTTCATGCCTGAGAAAATTTTCATAAATATTTTTACATTTTCATGTTAGAGTAAATGTTGCCAAGCATTAGAGAAAATTTGATCAGGCATCAAGGATCCCCAAACATAGCCTTGAAATGCCCACAAACATAAAAAATGTTTTTCCAAACATAAATTTCCCTAAACTCGAGTGAGAATGTTCTATATTCTGGGACATTTTGTGTTTGGGATCATTTTCACATTTTTAATGTTGGTGGGATTTTAGGGCTATGTTTGGGGATCATTTATGCCAGAGATAATTGTCATTATTGCTTGCCGATATTTTGATATCTGGGGACATTTTCATGTTTTGAGGAAATGTTCCGTATTAAATCCCCTCAAACACAAAAAACGTAAAAATGTCCCCAAATATGAAAATTATTCCAAACCTTAAAATTTTCCCAAACATATAAATGTAGCCAACGTCGATTGTGAATTTTCCATGTCTGAGGACATTGGGGGAAAATTGTCATTTTGGGGACATTTTGTATATGTAGGGAAATTTTCATGTGTGGGGACATTTTTACGATTTTTATGTCTGGAGGCATTTCATTCATTCCTCAGAAAATTTTAATTAATACTTGGGCATATTTTATGATTGGGGATATTTTCATATTTAAGCAGATGTTAATTTTTGAAGACTTTTTTGTGTTTAAGGACATTTTTAATGTTTAAGGGCACTCTATGTTTTGGGACAATTCCATGTTTGGAGTCATGTTCATGTTTGATGTCATTCCCAAATTTAGGGAAATCTTCATGAGGAAATGCTTCTGTTTGGAAAAATTTTCAAGTTTTTTAGTTTTAGATATATTTTAGGGTTACGTTTGGAGAGGCTTTACGCTTAAACCAATTTTCTTTTATGTTTAGAGTTTTGTTCATAATTGGGAAATCTTTCATGCTTGAGGAAATGTTCAAGTTTGAGAAAATTTTTGTTCAAGTTTGAGGAAATTTGCGTCAGGTTTCACACGTTTGAGCAAATTTCCCTGTATTCTTATACCGCTTATATTGTTGCTATACAGTTTCATCCGTTCTGTTATTCTGCCATTTTTGAGGACATATTCTTTTTACCCAAGAAAAGAGCTGTCTTAAAAAAAATCGAAATCGAGTTTCGAAAGAGGTACTATAATGAAATTTGGATTGGCGTAAAGTGGACAAAATTAGCCTATCGAAAGTCGGCAATTTTTTCTCAAAATTATTAGGAGTGCGATTTCTAGAAACCCTTTTAGTGTCTTGTTGCACTTGATTAAAAAAATAAACTTATTCCGATAAGCCTAGGACTTATAACAGCAGGTGCTATTTTTTGTAAAGTCATTGAAATTTAATTTTCTTCTCTAAATAGTCATAAAATATTAAGAAAAAGATTTATTTTGTTGTAAAAATACAGTTACCTAGGAAATAGAAATATTTTTTTTTTCTATTTTTTTTGCAAAAATTAATTTTTTTTTTCGTTCGACAAATTAATAAAAATATTACGTCAACACAAATGCTTTAAATAATGAAGAGATGACATTTTATCCAAATCGGACAAGGAAATCGGTGGTTAAGCGTCAAATGAAATTTTTGGGGAAATTTGCTATCGCTTGAGCAAAGCATTTATTCATGCTTAGGGATATTTTCATAATTGGGGATATTTTCAAATTAGAGGACATTTTCATATTGGTGGACATTCCATGGCTAATGTCATTTTCATATTTGAGGACATTTTCTTATTTGAGGTATGTTCTAAAATTTTTGAGGACATTTTCATATTTGAGGTATTTTTGAGGACATTTTCATATTTGAGAACATTTTCAAGTTTGAGGATATTTTTATATATAAGGATATTTTCATGTTTGGGGACATTTTCATATCTCTTGGTAATGCCATTTGAATGTATCAAAGTATAAGATTTTCATTGGCACCAAGAGAAGATATAACACTTCTCTCGAAGAACTGTTTAATGAACTTTTTTTGCTACAATATATGCGTGTTGCCATCTAGACAGAAGTTTCTGAAGAAAATCTGGCGTGAGATATGTACTGCTAAATAAAGACCATTAACAAAAATTATTTCATACCTTCCTCCAATGCACAATTCCACATTGTCTCCGTGCTTTTGCATTGTCGTGTTAAGTTCGTTAAAAAAAAAACTAAATTTTCTCAATTTGCTTTATAACACTTATAAAGTAATTTTTCATTTTTTCCATTGTTGGCAGCGTTACTATTTTTTGCTAAGCTTCATTATTGCATTGTCTTTGTTAGGCTCTGGCGGCTAAAAGCCAGCAAATTTCTGGGGGTTATTATCAATGTACATAGTTATTGTATGTATTAGTTTTTTGCATTTTTATACAGGTTTGTTGACTCTTTTTTTATGTAGCAAACTCACTTGTAGATTTTCGCTGGCCTGGCCAAAACAATAGTTTTTTGAATCAAAAGAAATGTGTCTTCTTCTTTGCTGCTAGGCCATAAGACAGTTATGTAATTAATAAACTACAACTACAACAATGGCAACAAGTATTGTTATATCATAATTTGTTAATAAATAAAAATTATGCATGTAAGCCTTAAGTCTGCTCTTTGCATATTTTTATTCATTTTTTTTACTACTGCTGCCACTTGGGCTTTGCTTTGATCTCACATTCGCATTCGCAAAATGTTAAATGATTAATTAGTTGAAATATTTAAAATTATAAACATAATTTATATACCACCTCTCTCTTCCTCTCTCTTGCAAGCTCTCTTATCTCTTCCATTGGTTTCATTCAACCAAGAGCTTTGTTTATTTGTTTTAAAGGGCATACAAGTATGCTTTGGCTTGTGTGCAATGGAATTACCTCAAAATTCATTAACATGATCGTTAATAAAGTTATTAAGTCATACATATGCATATCCATATGTTAACATATTTGTTTTGTTTGGTTTGGTTATTTTTGCTCCCCATTTGGACGATCAAAACAGCTCGCATCGTATTAAGTCGAATTTTAGGTATTGGTTCGTTAAATGGCAAAAATGCCTTAAAGCGCTATTGACCTCGATAATCATACTTTCGTTGAGCATTATACGAAAATAAAGTTTTTTTTTTAAATGATAGCAATAAATTGTGTCTGATAATGCATTAAATGAATTTAAAATTAAAGAAGTGAAGGGAACACTGCAAAAACAAAAAACATTGCCAAATACTTTGCGAGGTTCGGATTACTGCTTAAACTTTTCTCACCCTTAAGGCACATTGGAAGAAGTTAATAACATAAAAGTATTTTGATGTATTTATAAAATGTCTCCAAATATGAAAATAAAAAAAAAAGAAAGACATGTGCCCAAACATTGAAATGTTTGGCAAAATTCCTCTAGATATAAAAATGGCCCCAACAATAAGTTATTGCAAAGGTAAAACAATTCGCATGAAAAGTTGTATCCCCTAAGAAATATGTAAGTTGAAAAGGATTTATAACATGGTACAATTCCCAATCGTGGAATGTAATCAAACATGGAATAATTAAAGTCATGAAATGTTCTAAAACTTCGAAATGTGAGGATTAAATGTCCCCAAACAAAACTATGTCAAATTTAAGAACTTCTCAAAAAACATTAAAATTTTTGCAATTAGAAAAACTTCCACAAATTTGAAAAAATGCCGAAACAACATGAAAATATACAGAAATATGAAAATGTACTCAAAATTAACATGAGATGTCTATGTTTAGAATTTACCTTAAAAATTAAAAGGGTAACAATATGAAATATCCTAAAACATAAAATGTCCCGAAGGATTAAATGTCAGTAAATATGAAAAGTCCATAAATCCAAACTAACCTCAAAAAATGAAACATGAAATGTTATAAAACATAAAATGTTTCCACAACATGAAATTTCCCATACACGAAAGGTTCCCAAAACATAAAATGTCATCCCATATAAAATATCTCCAAACATTAAATTTTACCAAGATTAAACTGATACCAATCATGAAATGTTCCCAAACCTGAAATGTCCCTAGACCTGAAATGTCCCTAAACCTGAAATGTCCCTAAGCCTGAAATATCCCTAAACATGAAATGTCTTTAAACATGGAATGTCCCTAAACATGAAATGTTTCCAAAGCGGGAACATCCTTAAACATGAAAAGTCCTTATACATGAAATTAGAGCAAGCATGAAAATGTCTCCAAACATAAAAATGTCCCCAAACATAAAAATGTCCCCAAACTTTAAAATGTCCCCAACATGAATATGTTCTTAAATACGAAAATGTCCCTAAAAAGTTTTCCCAAATACGGTATATTTGCAATATAAAAAATAACCCCCAATATAGAAACAACTTACAAAAATATTTGAAAACATAAAAATGTCTCCAATTCGGAAATGTCATGATTACCCCCTATTCATAAAACGTCTCCATAAATAAAATGTCCCCAAACATGAAATGTTCCCCAAGATGAAATGTTCCCTGAAATGCCCTTATACCTAAAATGTGTCCAAGACATGAAAGTGCCTCAAACATGAAATGTTCCCAAACATGAAATGTCCCCAAACATAAAATACCACCAAACATGATATGTTACACAACATATAAATGTCCCCAAACTTGAAAATGTCCCCAAACTTGAAAATGTCCCCAGGCATGAAAAAGTCCCCAAAGACGAAAAAAAAGTTTTCCTAAATGTGGAATATTTGCAATAAAAATGGGAGTACAATCACAATATGATTACATCTCTAAAAAATATCCCATAATATTGAATCATAGTAAGCTATGAAAATATTTGAAAACATGAAAATGTCTACAATTACGAAATGTCGACAAATATAAAATGTACTCAAACATAAAATGCCCCTAAATATAAAATAGCACTGAACATGTAATGTCTCGAAATATCACATGGCCTTAAACATGAAATGTACCAAAACTTGATAACCCCTACTCATGAAATGTCTCCATAAATAAAATGTCCCCAAGCATGAAATGTTCCCTGAAATTTGCATAAACATAAAATGTCTTTATACCTGAAATGTGCCCAAAACATTAATGTGCCTCAAATATAAAATGTCCCAAACATGAAATCTCCCCAAACATAAAATATCACCAAACATGAACTGTTACCAAGCATGAAAATGTCCCCAAACATAAAAATGTCTTCAAAAATGACCTCAAACACGAAAACTCATCAAGATTTCACTTATGTGGAATATTTGCAATAAAAATGAGAGTACAATCAAAATATGATTACATCTTTAAAAAATATCCCTCAATATTGAAACATCGTAAGTTACGAAATTAGGATATGTTACCAAATATAAAATGTCCCAAAACATAAAATGTCGCTAAATATTAAATAGCACTAGACATGTAATGTCTAGAAATATGACATGACCCTAAACATGAAATGCATTAAAACATGATAACCCAATGTTTTCCCCATTGAAATGTTCACAAGCAAATTCGTATTTTGTAAACCCATTTTCTATTTTCATACCCTCCACCATAGGATGGGGGTATACCTATTTCGTCATTCTGTTTGTAACTACTCGAAATATTCGTCTGAGACCCCATAGAGTAGATATATTCTTGATCGTCGTGACATTTTATGTCGATCTAGCCATGTCCGTCCGTCTGTCCGTCCGTCCGTCTGTCTGTCGAAAGCACGCTAACTTTCGATGGAGTAAAGCTAGCCGCTTGAAATTTTGCACAAATACTTCTTATTAGTGTAGATAGGTTGGGATTGTAAATGGGCTATATCGGTCCAAGTTTTAACATAGCTGTCATATAAACCGATCTTGGGTCTTAACTTCTTGAGCCTCTAGAGGGCGCAATTCTTATACGATTGAAATGAAATTTTGCACGACGTGTTTTGCTGTGACTTCCAACAACTGTGCTAAATAAGGTTCAAATCGGTCAATAACCTGATATAGCTGCCATATAAACCGATCTTGGGTCTTGACTTCTTGAGCCTCTAGAGGGCGCAATTCTTATCCCATTGGAATGAAATTTTGCACGACATGTTTTGTTATGATATCCAACAACTGTGCCAAGTATGGTTCAAATCGGTTCATAACCTGATATAGCTGCCATATAAACCGATCTTGGGTCTTGACTTCTTGAGCCTCTAGAGGGCGCAATTGTTATCCGATTTGCCTGAAATTTTGTACAACGGATCCTCTCATGACCATCAACATATGTGTTTGTTATGGTCTAAATTGGTCTATAGCCTGATACAGCTCCCATATAAATCGATCTCTCTATTTTACTTCTTGTTTCTTACTTAAACTTTCGCATAATTTAAAGCTGATGCCAACATAAAAAATGTTTCTTACGCTTGTTGCAACGACAACTTCCAAACTTGCTTAAAATATTATTTAAGTCTGTATAACACACATTTCTCCTATCAACATAACATGCATTTACAACCCATACATTTTTTCTCTGATAAAAAAATACCCAAATTCACCCTAATCCATAATGTATGGGCATTATATTAGGCAGCTATGTTAGGAAAACACATATTGTGTAAACATATTCATAATATGTACAAACATGTGTCTCTCACAAACAAAAAAAAAAAAAAACAATAGCAGCAACAACAACATTGGTTCATAATGCAGTTTTGACCTAAATTACTTAATAAATTATTATTTTTTTAAGAGAAGAAAAAAAGCTAAGAAAAAGCCCCCATTGAAGTATTATGCTAGCTTAATCAGCAATTGTAGCAATAGCTATTTGAAAAACAAAGCAACGGACATTACAATTCAAAATGTTTTAATGTGAAACACAAACATATGAAAAGAGCTATAAGTTTAAAGTCATACTTCAAACAACACATTTTTTGTAATTAGTTTGTTTATAGCTAAAAAGTAAAAAACGAAAATTAAATCGTATGGAATTTTGTGTTCATTTGTTTTTATTTTTATTTTTCAACAAAATTTTATGCAAAAAAAATTCAATAAATTCGTTCAAATAGCTTATACGTTGGGGTGGGACGAATTCTAAGAAAATTTGCCCAAGGAACCATGGGTCTAAAATGAAAATCGAGCTTCCGGCTTTTAACGAAAAAGTCCGCCCATCGTCCATTTTAGCCCATCCTCACTTCTCTTTTAATCAAAGTTTCCAAATTAAATTTTATTAACAATTAACAACAACAACAACAACACACCTCAGAAGTCACTGTCCATTACAGCCACTTGAGTCACCAGGCAAATGCAATTAAGAATTTTTGTTATAATACTTAAAAAAGAGACAAAGCATTAAAAAATACAGCAACTGTAAACCTAAAGACCTTAAAATTCCACAACGAAAATGAAACTACAACAAAACTGTGTCACTTGAAACACACACTCTTGAAATGTTAAAGTGTTTGTTTTCATTTTTTGTTCGTGGTTGGTCTCTTAAAGACAAAAATTAACATAAAAATGTTAAAAATAAATGACAACAAAATTACAAAACCAAAATAAAAAAAAGAAACAGAATATTTTCAAACAATTGAAAAAAAAAATGTTAAAAAAAAACAGAATACTTGCAAACAATTGAAAACATTGTTAAAAAAAAACAATCAGAGACAGACATACAGCAAGTCAATCAGTTAAACAGAATTTCTGCTGCCATTCCAAATTCTTTCAATAAAGCCCCCTGCATGCCTTAGGCCATTAAAAATCACTTTCTTTGTCAGAGATTGACAAGGCGTTTCATTTTAAACGAATATCTATGAAAACATTAAGAGAGGGAGAAGTTAATGTAGCAAAATGAATAACAAACAAACTAAGCTTAATTGTATTCAATTTTTTGTTTTTTTTTTTTTTGTACAATAAAAACTTTAGTCTTTTTAATGAACTAACAACGTACAGCAGCCCCACACCACAAAACTAAAAATCCCATTAAAGCATAAAGCCACATTTGACAGCTCTCCACAAACTTGACATTTGATCTTCATTTAGCTCTTTGGAAGGTTGTATTGTATATTCTCGCTGATAATTCTTTGTTATACCCTACACCGTGGGATAAACTATGCCTCAATCGATGGTTTACCACAAATATGAAGTCTTTTTTTATTCTTAGTCTTCTTACAGCTTTTATTTACATGCAGATAAAAACATATGTATTAAACGCATTTAATTAAGGTCGCACGGTAAAAAGTAGTTGCTCATATGGAAAATTAAAGGATCAGTGAAAAGTACAACCATATTAAGAAATGGTCGTATGGACGATTAGGGAAATTGCCCAAAGTACTCTCGAAGGATCCCAACACGCCACGTTCTCTGAGAGGACGGAACTTGCATCGAGAACAACCAGGAGGTGGAACTACTGATGGAGACGCAATTTCCTGAAGGAGGTAAAACACCCCATCAATAAACCGTACAGAAATCCGAGGAAGTCTTATTGGGATGTTTCAGGGAACATATGCAGAGGTTTAGGTAACCTGGGAGATTGTATCGGACGCAAGGGTATGGAGTTGGTATTGTTTCTATACAATCGTTGTACAAACAAGTACTCAGGAGAAAACCAGAAGGCTCTTTAGCAAGGCGGAAAAAAAGAACACAACGGAGGGCTGGGACGAATATAGTGGAGAGCAAGGGGGGCGGAGTTTTAGAGAGAATTGGAACTCACAAGTGAGGTATCTAGGTTGCGCAAAGCTACTCAGGAGGAAAGCAAGAGCCTGGGATGAATATCGTGGCGCCAGCAAGTTCAAAAAGAAAAGAGTACTAAAACTAACCTTTCCAAAGGGAAAGGGTACTAAAACTACCTTATACCAAAGGAAAGGAACTAAAACTACCATTTCGCAAAGGAAATGGTATTAAAACAAGCCCTTCGTAAAGGAATTAGTATTAAAACTATCAATTCCCAAAGTAAAGGGTACCAAAAATACCCTTTCCCTTTCGCAAAGGAAACGGTACTAAAACTAGCCTTTTGTAAAGGAAAGGGTACTAAAACTACCCTTTGGAAAAAAAAGGGTACTAAAACTACCCTTTCCCAAAGGAAAGGGTACTAAAACCACTTATTCACAAAGAAAAGTGTACAAAAACTACCCTTTCCCAAAAGAAAGGGTACTAAACCCATACATTCCTTTTGTAAAGGAAAGGGTACTAAAACTACCCTTTTGCAAAGGAAAGGGTACAAAAACTACCCTTTCGCAAAGGAAAGGGTACTAAAATTACCCTTTTGCAAAGGAAAGGGTACTAAAACTACCCTTTCGCAAAGGAAAGGGTACTAAAACCACCCTTTCGTAAAGGCTAGGGTACCAAAAGTACCCTTTTCGCAAAGTTAAGGGCACTAAAACTACCCCTTCGTAAAAGCTAGGGTACCAAAAGTACCCTTTCGTAAAGTAAAGGGCACTAAAACTACCATTGCGCAAAGGAAAGGGTACTAAAACTACCCTTTCGCAAAGGAAAGGGTACTAAAACTACCCTTTCGCAAAGGAAAGGGTACTAAAACCACCATTTTGCAAAGGAAAGGATACGTAAACTACACTTTCGCAAAGGAAAGGGCACTAAAACTACCCTTTCGTTAAGGCTAGGGTACTTAAAGTACCCTCTCGCAAAGTAAAGGGCACGAAAACCACCATTTCGCAAAGCAAAGGGTACTAAAACTACCTTTTCGCTAAGGCTAGGGTACTAAAACTACCTTTTCGCAAAGGAAAGTGTACTATAACTACCCTTTCGCAAAGGAAAGAGTACTAAAACCACTGTTTTCCAAAGGAAAGTGTGCTACAAACACCCTTTCCCAAAAAGAAAGGGTACTAAAATCACACTTTCGCAAAGGAAAGGGTACTAAAACTAGCCTTTTGTAAAGGAAAGGGTACTAAAACTAGCCTTTTGTAAAGGAAAGGGTACTAAAACTACCCTTTGGAATAAGAAAGGGTACTAAAACTACCATTTCGTAAAGGAAAGGGTACTAAAACTTCCCTTTCCCAAAGGAAAGGATACCAAAACTACCCTTTCCTAAAGGAAAGGATACCAAAACTACCCTTTCCCAAAAGGAAAGGGTATTAAAACTACCCTTTCACAAAGGAAAGAGAACTAAAATTACCCCTTCCCAAAGGAAAGAGTACTAAAACTACCCTTTCCCAAATGAAAGGGTACTAAAACCACTGATTCACAAAGAAAAGTGTACAAGAACTACCCTTTCCCAAAAGAAAGGGTACTAAAACCACACTTTCGCAAAGGAAAGGGTATTAAAACTACCCTTTCGCAAAGGAAAGGGTACTAAAACTATGCTTTTACAAGGGAAAGGGCACTAAAACTACCCTTTCGTAAAGGCTAGGGTGCCAAAAGTACCCTTTCGCAAAGTAAAGGGCACTAAAACTACCATTTCGCAAAGCAAAGGGTACTAAAGCAACCCTTTTTCAAAGGAAAGGGTACTAAAACTTTCCTTTCCCAAAGGAAAGGATATCAAAATCACCCTTTCCCAAAAGGAAAGAGAACTATAATTACACCTTCTCAAAGGAAGGGGTACTAAAAACACTGATTCGCAAAGAAAAGTGTACAGGACCACCCTTTTCCAAAAGAAAGGGTACTAAAACCACACTTTCGCAAAGGAAAGGGTACTAAAACTACCCTTTGGAAAAAGAAAGGGTACTAAAACTACCATTTCGCAAAGGAAGGGTACTAAAACTACCCTTTCGCAAAGGAAAGGGCACTAAAACAACCCTTTCGTAAAGGCTAGGGTACGAAAAGTACCCTTTCGAAAAGAAAAGGGCAATAAAACTGCCATTTCGCAAAGCAAAGGGTACTAAAACAACCCTTTTCCAAAGGAAAGGGTACTAAAACTACTCTTTCGCAAAGGAAAGGGCACTAAAACTACCCTTCGCAAAGAAAAGGATACAAAAATTACACTTTCGCAAAAGAAGGGGCACTAAAACTACCCTTTCGCCAAGTCTTGGTTTAGTACCCTAGTGTCCTACGCGTTCCCAAAGGAAAGAGTACTAAAACTATCCTTTCCTACCCTTACTAAAACCACTCTTTCCCAAAGGAAAGCATACTAGAACTAACCTTTCCTAATGGAAAGGGTACTAAAACTACACTTTCGAAAAGGAAAGGGTACTAAAACTACACCTTCGAAAAGGAAAGGGTACTAAAACTACCCTTTGGCTAAGGAAAGGGTACCAAAACTTTGTCTCGCAAAGGAAAGGGGACTAAAACCACCCTTTCGCAAAGGAAAAGGTACTAAAACTACCCTTTCGCAAGGGAAAGGGTACTAAAACTTCTCTTTCGCAAAGGAAAGGGCACTAAAACTACCCTTTCGTTAAGGTTAGGGTACTTAAAGTACCCTCTCACAAAGTAAAGGGCACTAAAACTACCATTTCGCTAAGCAAAGGGTATTAAAACTACCTTTTCGCTAAGGCTAGGGTACTAAAACTACCTTTTCGCAAAGAAAAGTGTACTATAACTACCCTTTCCCAAAGGATAGGGTACTAAAACCACTGTTTTACAAAAGGAAAGGGTATTAAAACTACCTTTTCCCAAAGGAAAGGGTACTAAAACTACCCTTTCCCAAAAGAAAGGGTACTAAAACTAAACGTTCGCAAAGAAAAGGGTACTAAAACTAGCCTTTCGTAAAGGAAAGTGTACTAAAACTAGCCTTTCGCAAAGGGAAGGGTACAAAACCTACCCTTTCGCAAAGGAAAGTGCACTAAAACTACCCTTTCGCTAAGGATAGGGTACTAAAGGTGTCCTTTCGTAAGGGAAAGGGTACTAAAATTGCTATTTCGCAAAGGAAAGTGTATTAAAAATACCATTTTTCAAAGGAAAGTCTAATAAAAATACCCTTTCAAAAAGGAAAGGGTATTAAAATTACCCCTTCGCAATGAAAAGGGTACTAAAACTACCCTTTCCCAAAAGAAAGTGTGTTAAAACTATCTTTCCCAAAGGATATGATACAAAACCTATCCTTTCCCAACTGAAAGGGCGTTCAAAACTACCCTTTCCCAAAGGAAAAGACATTAAACTAACCCTTCCCAATAGAAAGGGTACTAAAGCTATCCTTTCAGAACGAAAAGGGTACTAAAACTACCCTTTCCCAAAGGAAACCTACCCTTTCCTAATTTGGGCAAATATTCTTAGTATTCTTCATATATTGGGTTGCCCAAAAAGTAATTGCGGATTTTTTAAAAGAAAGTAAATGCATTTTTAATAAAACTTAGAATGAACTTTAATCAAATATACTTTTTTACACTTTTTTTCTAAAGCAAACTAAAAGTAACAGCTGATAACTGACAGAAAAAAGAATGTAATTTCAGAGTCACAAGCTGTGAAAAAATTAGTCAACGCCGACTATATGAAAAATCCGCAATTACTTTTTGGGCAACCCAATATTTTAATTTTGATAACCGATTGGTGAGATTTTTGACTCACCCTATATGAAGGCGTATCTTGATAAGCGTATACTCCCTGCGATATATTAAAAGTCCATACAAGCTTTTGTTATATTCGTATACGAATCCCACCAGCCTTCAACTGTCCAAACCTTTTTTGACCAGTCTATTTATCTAATTAAGGGAGTCGGTTCTCAAAAATACCTAGGTCCAATTGTAGCGTATAAAAAATTCATTGTGACTCCAGGTTTTAGGAATATATCATTTGATACTTTTTAATTTTACATTTATTAAGATGAGAAAAAATTTAATTACACATTCAAAAACAACAAAAAAACAATGTATGGGAGGAAGTCAGCCTTCCTCCAGCCAGCATTATTAAAAATGAGTCAAGCTGAGTTTTTTTCCAGGGCAATCTTACTTTAAACTACAAACCATTGGCCATTATCATTCAAATGAAGATAGCTGGCGTTTTGTTTGTATTGTAGTTTTTTCTTCTTCAAATTAAAACTTTACACTCTGAAAGTGAATACAAAGAGACATACCTTTGTTTAATAGTCTTTCTCTTTTCCATACTTTTTTTATGTTTGCAATGATATTAAGGTTTTTAAGTTGACACCTTGTGCTGCGAACAGCAAAAATCAATGGCTTTGTTATTGATTATTTACAAGATAAATAAAAAGTTAATAAACAAAAACTGTATACAAAAAGAAAATAATTTTTTAATGCCTGTTGGCACTGCCAATGAACTTGTCAACTTGTATCTATCTCCACTATGCTCAAAGCAGAGGACAGTTGTAGACAGTAGTAAAAGCAGCAGTGTGATGGTAAATGGCCATTTATCTATTATGGCTATCATTACAAAGGCATTGATTGCCATTTTCATTATTTTTTTTTGTTATATTATTTAATTTTACGCCAATTGTTCACAGTTTTGTAAACTCTTTTTAATAAAAACGTTAGAGCACCATAAACACGCAATGCAACATCGCTTGCCTAAGCCAATGCAACAGGAAACGGAAATAAAACGGCATAGGAAAAATGACCCGAAAAAGAAATGGCTTATTGACCACTACATTATACACAAAAGAGGCCTGTTGTCTTTGGTTATCCATGATGTTATAACCCACTAATCTAAGCTGTTGATTTTGTTGCTCATCTAAATGCCCACTTTAACAGAAATTGCTCACAGAGAATTAATAGCTGTGACCATTGTTGTCATCACAAATGTTTTATGATAATACTGCTAATAATGACACCAAGATGACAGCTTTATGTCATAATTGCATTAGTAATAATATGACACACCAAAGTTGCCTCTTAAAACTTACTTTGTTGTTAATGACTTTTTAATTCTGTGATTAAAATTTTTCGGTGGACTTGAGAGGGAATTATTTTTATTGGGTGGTCAAAGAAATTAAGTAAAGGTGTGTTAAGCTCGGCCGGCCGAATCTTTTATACCCTCCACCATGGATCGCATTTGTCAAGTTCTTTAAATGACTTTTTCGAATAGAAAAACACCGGTCATAGAAAAACACCACCTCCAAAATTTCAAGCAAATCGAGTAATAATTTCGCCCTCCTGAGCCTCAAAATCAAACTGGGAAATCGGTTTATATGGCAGCTCTAATAGGTTATATGCCGACTTAGATCATACTTAGAACAGTTGTTGGAAGTCATACCAAAACGAAATATGCAAAATTCCAACCATATTGGATAAGAATTTCGCCCTCTAGAAACCCAAGAAGTCTAATCGGAAGAAGATCGGTTTATATGGCGGCTATATCAAGATGTAGACTGATTTAGACCATACTTAATACAGTTGTTGGAAGTCAAAATAAAACACTTCATGTAAAATTTCGGCCAAATCGGATAAGAGTTGCGTCCTCTAGAGAACGGTTTTTATGGCGGCTATACCAGGTTATGGACTGCTATAGACTATAAATTGGCACAAATGTTGGAAGTCATACCAGAACACTTCATGCAAAATTTCAGCCAAATCGGATAAGAATTGCGTCCTCTAGAAGCTCTAGAAGTCAAGACCCAAGGTCGGTTTGTATGGCAGCTATATAAGGTTTTGAACCGATTTGGACCGACCCACACTAATAAGAAGTATTTTTGCAAAATTTCAAGCGCCTAGCTTTACTTCTTCGAAAGTTAGCGTGCTTTCGACAGATGGATGGACGGACGGACGGACATGGCTAGATCGACTTAAAATGTCATGACGATCAAGAATATATACACCTTATGGGATCTTAGACGCACATTTCGAGGTTTTACAAACGGAATGACGAAATTGGTATACCCCCATCCTATGGTGGAGGGTATAAAAATAAGTAACAAAATAACCTTTAAGGAAAGAAGCCATTGATATTTTGGACTAAATTTTTATCAAAATTTTTCATAGAAATCAAAAATGGTGCGCATAAAATAAAGTAAAAAACTTAGTTCAAATTAGTTATTAGTTAATATGATTAAATTTTTTTAGAACAAGTAAAAATTGCACAATTTTAGTAAGTTTTACTCATCTGTAATATGTGGCAACCAGTTCATAAACTTGGTTTTGGGAAGTCATTTTACATAACCAAGTTTTTTCTCAATTAGTTTAATATTCCTACAGCAACCGACGTTTTTATTTACCCAAGATAAACATGTTGTTATTTTGAGTTCAAAATTTGCTACAAACTTATATTCTTCAAATTGAATAAATAATCGTTCAAAATAGTTTACGAAATTCCTAAATTTGAGTAGGATTGAATAAATTTAATAACTACAAGTTTTAACTTAAAATTTTATTAAAATTTGCTCAGAGGGTTTAGGCTAATTTAAATTTGGATGTTAGATGTACTCTACTCTTAAAAGACTATATTAGAGTCCGATATTTTCATGGGGATTTTGGGAGCGGGAAGGTTGTGGTAAGTGGGTTTAGGGGGGTGGTGTGGACCTCCAGAAATGTAGTCCTGATACTGGGTATCAATTTCGTGCTCTACTCCTAAAAACCTTTCATTTGAGCTCCATATTATCATGGTCGGTAAACATGTATTTCCGATTTAGGGGTGTTTTGGAGGGTGAGACGGTCCTCCAAACACTTGGCCCCAAAATCGGATATCCAATGCGTTTTTTTATCTCAAATACTTTCATTTGAGCCCTATATTGCCATGGTCGGCAAACTTGTCCTCTTTGGGGGTTGTTTTGTTGTTTGATGTTTTTCTACTCCCAAACGCCCTTTTATTTGAGCCCCATATTGTCATGGCCAGTAAATAAGTCTTGTTTGGGGGTGTTTTGCGGAAGGGGTGAACCCCTAGAAACTTGGTCTCGAAAGTGGGTATCAATTTCGCACTCTACTCCCAAGACCTATACTGACCATTCCAATGGTCAGTATAGTTTTCTTCTTTGGGTGTGTTTTGGAGGCGGGCCTGACAGTTTACGACCGCCTGTCTGTCTGTCTATCTATCTATCCGTCTCTCAATGCTTCTGTCAGCCTGTCTGTCTATCTATCCGTCTCTCAATGCTTCTGTCAGCCTGTCTATCTACCTATCGGCCTGTCTTTCTGTCTATGCATCTGTTTATCCATCTGTCTGTCTATCGGTCTATCTGTAAATTCTGTCGGTCTGTCAATTTCTGCCGGTCTGCCTAGCTGTCAGTCTATCTGTCCATTTGTCTGCCTTTCTATCTATGTATGGAAAGAACGAAGGAGTAAAGCTTGACCCCATATACCAACCGATCCCACGATTTGCTTTATTGACCCTCTAATATCATAAATGTTGGCCCTTTTAGGCAGATATTTCGTAGATGATAGTGCACTTTAATCTGCCAATACTAATACTAAATATTGTATTATGACTTCTTGAGCCTCAGAAGCCTCAAATAAGGGAAAGTCTATTTTATTTCTTCAAAATAAAACAAAAAGATATGAACACGCCGCAGTGCGACATCTCTTTGGAGAGAAGATTTTACATGGATTCTATGCACGGCGCAGTATCTCACCATCATAGGGTGACCGGTGAACTAAACTTCAGTACTGTAAATTTTTAGTAGAAAGCATGGTGGTGGGTACCCAAGACTTATCCCGGCCAAACTAAATCAGTGTTTTCTTGTGTCTTCTACTACCTACATTTTACATTAATTGGTCTATGTGTCCATGTTGGGATATTTTAGGATTTACATTTAACCACCCAAGCACTTGGCTCCAAATTAAGATGGCATATTATACTTTCGAATATTGTTATAATCGCTTTACATGTCCTCCCTTATGCGTTATTCTGTGTTATGATGATGATAAGGGACCTCCTTTTTATAGTCGAGCCCGAATGGTTTGCCGCAGTGCGAAACTTCTTTGGGGTGAAGATTTTACAAGGCATAAAATCTCACAAATGTCGCCAGCATTATGTGGGGGATAACCACTGCGGAATATCGTTCTGAAGTTTTCGCCAGGATTCAAACCCAGGCGCTCAACGTCATAGCCGGACATACTAACCGGACATACTAACTAAACATGAATCGAACAGCACTCATTGATATGTGAGAACTTTGTTCCTGTTCCTTAAGGCATTGTTCATAGGCAAATTTGCGATTTTCGCAGCTCCCAGACTTTGTTTTGACCTTAGGCAGATAACGTTCGAAGATGGGATATATATCCGACTATATCTTTATGCAAACCCCAAATAGACCGATTTCTCGATTTAAGGTCTTAGGCCCATAAAAGTTGCATTTATCAACCGATTTGGCTGAAATTTGTATCAAAAAGGGACCAAGCACGTAACATTTTAGTAAAATCGGATAATAAATACCCCTTCTATAGGCCGAATCCTTTAAATCGGGAAATCGGTGTATATGACAGCTATATCCAAATATGGATCCCCTTAAGGCATTCTTGCTGAGTATGTCCTAGGGGGATCCATATTTGGATACAGCTGTCATATATACCGATTTTCCGATTTAAAGGTTTCAGCCTATAGAAGGGGTATTTATTATCCGATTTTACTAAAATGTTACACAGTGAGCTGTGTTAAGTTTGGTTTGGATCAGACCGTTTTTGGTCATAGCCCCCATATAGATCGATCTCCCGATTTAAGGTCTTTAACCCAAAAATGGCGTATTTTTTTATCCAATTTTGATGAATTTTGACTAAATGTGATTAATATATATAACCGAGGTAGTGGGTATCCAAACTTCGGCCCTGCTGAACTTAATGCCTTTTGAATTATTCATTCCAAAATGAAATTTTTTTAAGTGCAGACTATGAATGTGTCTTTTCACATTTGTAAATTTTTGGAAATTTGGTGTTCAAAAATTTCTTTGAAGAGCTGGAATTTGGGCGGTACCACTATGTGAGGGCTATGTCAAAACATGGACCTATTTTGAGAATTTTTACATTGCACATTTTTTACTCTCTAAAAAGGAAAAAGGGCAAAATTTCAGCGGCTTTGTTGAAAAAGGCAGTCAAAACGTAAAAACAGGTGAAATCGAGCGGTATCGCAATATGGGGGCTATGCCAAAGCATGGAACAATCTTAATTTTTTTGTAATAGTGTTTTTTAATCACTAGAAGCCTACTAGGCAAATTTTAGAACTAAAGCTTTATTAGAAATATTTTTGTCACACCCTTCCACACCTTGTCACTCTAGACCACTGTGCATTGTCTGGAATACACAATTCTTGCCTGCAATTTCGCTTTTTGATACTTTTGAAGATTTCCACAACACATTTAAAATCATCTTCTGCACGATATATGGGGCATATAACTCTGCTAAACATTAATCCTATAAAATTGTTACTTAACTTGCAAGTATTTTTTTTAACTAAATTTAGCTTTGTTGTACTAAAGGCTAGTTAACTTGTTTTAGGAAAAAATATCTTCATAAAGTTGATGTCTCGTAATTTTCCGGTTTACTGAATGTATGGGAAGAGAGCAAATGCAGTGTTTAAAGTAAATGGCTTTGTAGGCGTTTTCTTCGACATAGTCACGTATTGATCAGAAGAAGAATTTACTTTGGCAACAATTCATTTCCGGAGTTTTTTGTACCCAAAAAAAAAAAATCTTTTTTTTTCAGTATGTTTCGTATGTTTAAAATAGCATTCAATTTTTTTTTTTTTTTGAGTAAAAAAGAAAAATTTTTAGCTAAAGTTTTTTAAAAAAATATTCTTTTTTTTTGTTTAGTATAAAAAGGGACCAAGATAAGAAAATCCCTTTTTCCCACCAAAATTTGGAGTGGAGTCTTTCGAGTCTAGTGGAGTCTTTCGAAGATAGTTGTCCTCTTCGAGAAAAGAAATCCGCCCAAGAAAAACCCTGGATGACCGGGAAGATTCGGAACAATGGGAAAAATTTCCGCAAACTTTTTAACAGAGCACATCGTAAAAAAGCGAAAGTTTATTGAGATGTGTATTACACACGGCTTAAGGAATACAATAAGATTACCAGAGTGGCAAAATGTGACTCCTGGAAGCTTTTCTGCGACCAGGTCGATAGCGTAAATGACGCCGCCAAGATGAAAAAGTTTCTCTCAAACACCCATGTCCAAACTGAAACGTTACTAGACGACATGGGAGTGAGATCACAAACAAAGGAGGACATATTGAGGCTTTTGATGAAAACCCATATTCCATAAGATATGACGGGTCTCACGGCGACACCGGAATCTTAAAAAAATTATGTGGATCGAAGGTTTATAATTACGGAATTTATGGTGAAGGAATCATTGGGGAGCTTCAAACCATTTAAGTCACCCGGGCCTGATGGAATATTTCCGGCATTACTACAGAAGGAGGCCGTCTATATGGCCACTATTTTCACAGCGTGCCAAGGACTTGCATATACTCCGAAAGCCTGGCAGGAGGTAAGGGTGGTGTTTATACCCAAGCCCGGCAAGGCAGGTTTTGCCACACCAAAGGCCTATAAGCCTTACGTCCTTTCTACTCAAATGCATGGAACGCATTGTGGATAGCATGATAAAGAGTAGAACATCCTGCGAACTGCTTAAAAACAAACAGCATACCTATGTCAAGGGAAGGTCGGTTGAGACTACCCTGCACGAGGTTGTGCATAAAATAGAATAATCCTTCGATGCCAAGACGTATACATTGGCGGTTCGCATTGACATCGAGGAGGCGTTTAATAATGTGCGGACCGACACATTTATCCATTCCTTAGACCAGTACTGGGTGCACCAGGTCCTTAAAGACTGGATAAACCATATGCGAAGGAACAGGTGGATAAATTCCGGGTCCCATGACATAAATATAAGCGAGAAAATTGCACAGGGCACGCCACACGGGGGCATTTTATTGCCACTTGGAAGTGTCACATTCAGGAGCGAACTGAGAAGGCTCACAGATGTTGGGCACTATGTGGACGGACCGTAGTCCACTGGCTTTACAGAAGCGTGATTAGGCCAATACTTACTTACGCCTCAGTAGTTTGGTGGACTGCTATGGAGAAAAAGTAGAACATAAGGACCATACAACAAGTTCAGAGAACATGTTGTCTTGGCATTTGCGGAGCGATGGAGACCACGCCCACTAGGGCACTGGAGACTATTCTAAATATCCGACCCGTTGACATACAGATTAAATATGAGGCAGTCACTTCGGCTATGAGACTTAAGGCGATGATAGAATGGATAGAGGATGGGAAGAGCTCATACCATCGCGGTATAATCGAAGCGACGATAGGCTACCTGGAAGGAAGGGAAATGGTTTCCGATCGGATACCTGAGACGATACTTAAGGGCGAGTGCGAGGCACTGCTGCCAGTGGCACAGTCTTGGACTGACGGAACCCTAGTATTGCCGTCTGCAAGATCATATTACATGGATGGTTCAAAGCTAGGCGACAGAGTGGGTCAGGAGGTCTACATTGAGAACCCAGGAACTGAGATCTGTTTTAGACTGACCTGACTGGGCGATCACGAACCGGTGAGTTGGTGTGGTACTATCGCAAGGACGTCAAGTGTGAACATCTTTACGGACAGTAAAATGGCCATAAGGGCAATAACAACCAGGACAGTAAAGTCACGAACAGTCTTGCAGTGTAAGAAGGAGTGTAACGCCTTCCCTGAAAATGGCACAATCCGCATCGTTTGGGTGCCGGGCCATAACGGAGTAAGGAGGAATGAAAGGGCAGACGATTTGGCAGTGAAGGCCAGAGAACTGCCGTCGATAAATTTGGTTAACCCAAAGCCTTTCGGGTCGACGCAATCCGATATAAGGGCGTGGGCGACAAACGCTCATGTAACACTGTGGAACAGTGAAACGGTCGGTGGGACGGCGTAAATGCCATGAGGTAATCCGGATCGTGAGAGGACGAGGCTATTACTGAAAAGAAGTAAGAATGAGGTCAGTTTTTTGGTGTTATAACGGGACACAAAGGACTACGAGCTCACTTATGCAGAATCGGTGAGGCAAGTGAAAGCATGTTTAGGACATGTGGGGAAGATTATAAGACGTTGGAGTATTTCCTATGCCCGGATTTCGCTGCTAACAAATTACGGTACTAAGGTAGGGACACGATACCAGACATGAACCAAATTAGGAGAGTGGTATGGAAAAAAATTAAGGATTTTGTAAGCAGCACGTAATTCCTAGTCAAAATGTTCTTCGTAAAATTCTAAAACGATTTAACGTTGTCCGTGCGTCTGTGCGTCGTTTGTAATCACTCTACAATCTTTAAAAAAATGAGATATTGAGTTGAAATTTTGCACAGACCCGTATTTTTTCTACACGCAGGTTAAGTTCTTGAATGGGCCAAATCGAAGTATATATAGATATAGCTTCAATATAGACCGATATGGCGGTTTAGGGTCTTAAGGCCGTAAAAGACGCATTTTAGTCCGATTTCGCCGAAATTTGAAACAAAAAGTTGTACTAGGGGCCCCGATATTCAAACCGAATATGGCCCATATCGAACCATATTTACATATAGCTGCCATATAGACCGATATGCCGGTATAGGGTCTTAAGCCCGTAACTGGCGGATTTATTATTCGATTTCGATGAAATTAGAAACAGTGAGCTTTATTAGGACTCCCGACATCCAACTCAAATATGGTTTAGATCGGTCAATATTTAGATATAGTTGCCATATAGAGCAATCTGCCGATTAAGGGTCTTAAGACCATAAAAGCCGCAATCATTATCCGATTTCGCAAAAATTTGATTCAGTGAGTTTTTTTTAGGTCTCCCGACATTTTAATCAAATATGGTCATGATCGGACTATATTTAGATATAGCTGTCATAGAGACCGATCTGTCGATTGAGGGTCTTAAGACCATAAAAGCCGCAATTACTATCCGAATTCGCTAAAATTTGAATCAGTGAGTTGTTTTAAGCCTCCCGACATTTGACTTAATTATGGTTCAGATCGTACCATATTTAGATATAGCTGTCATATAAGCCGATCTACTGATTTAGGGTCTTAAGCCCATAAAAGCCGCAATTATTACCCGATTTCCCTTGAAATTTGAAATAGTAAGTTGATTAAAGCCTCCCAATATTCGACTCAAATATGGTTCAGATTGGTCTTTATTCAGATAAAGCTGCCATATAGACCGATCTGCCGATTAAGGGTCTTAAACCCATAAAAGCTGCATTTATTACCCGATTTCGATTTGACACAGTGCCTTGTATTAAGCCTCTCGTCATCCGACCAGCATATGGTCCAGATCAGATTATATTTAGATATAGCTGCCATATAGACCGATCTTTCAATGCCATAAAAAGCTGTTTGGTTGCCCGACTTCGCTGAAACTGTGACTTTCTCGGTACCACAATGAAATATGATCCATATGATATGATAGTGCAGTTGCTTTAAAAAAGGATGGTTAATTTATACAACTTTACGCGTTTTTACTTGTTTTATTTGGATCAATTAAAAAATTAATTGAAAAATTCAAAAATTTTCAATAATTTTTTTAATTAAATATGCATTTTTTTAATTGAAAATTTTTGCAATCACCTTTTTCAAAAACTGTGAATGCGATTATCATTTTCGTGATTGAAGTTGTTTCAATTAAAAAATTTATTTGATCAATTAATTTCGTGATTGAAAACGACTTTTATATTTGTTTGTGTATCTAAGGCACCACCACCAACATCAACTGATTACTTCATAGTAAAAACCTGCCCCCATTTTTACTTTCTTTCTTAGCATTTCTCTCAAAACTTTAAACCTCAATAGCTTTTCTGAGATTATTGAACCCAAAACAATACAAATTTGTTGGGGTCATAATGCAATAACCAGCTCCTAAAAAAGAAGACTTGATTGATCTCAACGCCACAAAAATATCTGTTATTAAAAAACATAATTACAACAATTAAATTGATCGATGATGATACATGAGCGTATAAAAAATTGGATGATTTTTAACAAAGTTTCAAAATAACCACAAAAAAAAAACAAGAAGACAAAACCCAAAAACAACAACAACAAAAACTCCTACAAATACATATTACCCTTTTACAAGCAATAATTACAGCCCAGGGAAATCGGTTAACAAAAAGCCATAAACCATGACTGACCACAATGCAAGAGCCAATAGGCAACACAGACCTTACAACAAATAAATAAAAACCACTTTGTAGCAAATTATAATTTATGCTTAGATATTTAAATTTGATTTCGTATAAAAAAAACTGTTTTCTTGATTTCTAGCAGGTTTTTACTATCTGCTGCTGTTAGCAATAAAGTTTTTAGAAAAAAATTATAATTAAATTATGGACAAAAAAAGTGAAGATAGATGAAGTGGGGGAAATTATAAAGAAAGCAATAAATAACTCGAATAAATGACCCAATAAAAATGTTTTTTTTTGAGAAAAAATGTGCAAGATAATGTAGAGAAGATAGGTGGAGTGTGTGTTCAACATGACGAGCAAAACAATGGAATACAAAAAAAAAAAAGAGAAAAAAATTGAAAGTTTCAAGTCTTGTGAATGTATCAACAAATTGAAACAATTCAAAGACTCTGATAAAAAAAGATAAAAATAACAAATTGTTATGAAAATTAAAAATAAAAATGAAAATCTAATTCTTATATATAAAAATTAATTTGTGTTTGTTTGTTTGTTTCTCTGTTCCGCATAGACTGAAAAACGGTTTGAAATTTTCACAGATGGTGCTTAATGATCCCGATGGTGCATAATGATCCCGTGGGGGGAGGGGGTTAACCTCCCCCTTACCCTTACTTTCAGAAACTCCAGGTGCTAGAGATGGGTGGTATGATTTAAGCGAAATTTTATGTGCTCTCTTATAGTAACCTAAAAACAAAAAAATTGGTATCCAAATTTCGGAGGTGGTACCTAGGGGAACGCCCCACCCCAAAATCTACCAAATATATATATAGACCAATCACGACAATATGGGACTCAAATGAAAGGTATTTAAGAGTATAATACGAATCTGATACCCAAATGTAGGACCAAGGGTTTGGGGGACCACCCCAAGCCCCAAAATACCCCTAAATCGGCATATTTACCGACCATGGCAATATGGGACTCAACTGAAAGGTATTTACGAATAGAATACGAATCTGATAACAAAATGTGCAACCAAGTGTTGGGGGGGGGGGACCTCCTTAAAAACACTTCCAAACAGGACTTATTTATTGACCATCGCAATGTGGGGCTCAAATAGAAGGTATTTGAGTGTAGAATACGCATAAGATTACAAATGTGGAACCAAGTGTTTTGGGGGCCGCACCTCCCCAAAAACACCCCCCAAAGAGCACAAATTTACGAGCATAGCAATATGGGGCTCATATGAAAGGTCTTTGGAAATACCGCAAGAATCTTATATTAATATTCGGGAAAAAGTTTCCATGGGGCCAACACACCCCGTAACACCACCCAAATAGGAAGTATTTACTGACCATTGCAATATGGGGTTCAAATAAGAGGTACTCTAGAGTAGAATACGAAGCTGATATATATTTGCAGAGAAAGTCCCTGAATGGCCGCCCCATCCACCAAAACAACCCCAAACCTGACATGTTTGCTGACTATGCAAATATCGGGCGCAAATGAAAGTTATTTTGGAGTAGACCACGAATCTGACCAACTGTCTAGAGGACGTTCCACCCCCCCTAACAACCCCCAAATAGGACGTATTTGCTCACCATGGCAATTTGGGTCTTAAAGAGAGGGGAGCTCTCCACAAAGCGGACATATTTGCTAACTTTTGCAATAAGGAATTTAAATGAAAGGTATTTGAGACTAGAAACGGTTTGATATCCAATTTTGAGTCCAATGGCAATATGGGGTTCAAATAAATGATATTTGAGAATATATCACGATGCTCCCTAAAACACACCTAAATCGGACATATTTACCGACCAGGTCAATCTGGGGCTCAAATGAAAAGTATTGGGGAGTACGCCCCACAAACAGCAATTATCTATTGACCATCGTAATATGGAGCTCAATTTAGGAGTAGAATACGAATCTGATATCCAAATGTGGGACCATGTATTTGGGGGCACCGCCCCTTCCCCAAGAGTACAAATTTACCGATCAAATGAAAAGTATTTGAGATTAGAAAACGAATATGATAACCAATTTTGGGGCCTAGCGTTTGGGTTACGCCTCATCCCATAAACTTTCCTCTAACCAATGGCAATATGGGGTTAAAATAAATGGTTTTTGAGAGAATAGCACGATGCGAATATTTTTTTCAGGGCCAAGGGTTCGGAGACCAACTTACCCCGAAAACACCCATAAATCGGACAAACATATTTACAGGTCAAGGCAATATGAGTACGATTCGAATATTTTTTTCAGGGCCAAGGGTTCGGAGACCAACTTACCCCGAAAACACCCATATATCGGTCAAACATATTTACAGTTTAAGGCAATATGGGGCTCAAATGAAAGGTATTTGGGAGCAGATCACGAAATTCATACTCACTTTCGGGACTACGTTTCTGGGGGTCCACATCCCCGCTAAACCCACCAACCGCCACCCTGGGAGTCTTCTTACTCCCAAAATCCCCGTGAGAATATCGGGCTCAAATAAAGCCTCTTAAGAATGGAGTACATCTAACATCCAAACTCAAATGACCGTAAACCCTTTGAGCGAATTCATATAGGGATTTAGATAAAGGCATTTAAATCTTTTAACTGTTAGCCAGACGATATACATACAAAAACTATTTTCGTAGCATGGTATTTCACTAAAAGCTCTTTAATTGCCGAAAATAATTTTTTTTTATATATAAAGTAAAAGAAGGCGCAGCGGAGCGGCCCGCTTCGGCTGGTATTTTATACAACATATTTTTATTTTATTCTTTTCAACTTTTCGATATTTTAAATCTGAATATAAAAATTCCCCTCCTATTGTTTTACCTTGGTCGGATGGACATTAGCTCAGTTGTTTGTTTGGCCTATTAATGAATATTCAAATCTTCAAAAATCCATTACAAAATAAACAAAATTTCCCAAACCCCCATGTTTTAAATGGTTTAGCATTTTCAGTCGTTTTTTTCGTTTTCTTTTTTTTAGTATAGTGGCCTTGGCCATTGCATTTCAGTTTATTTTCTAATTTTTTTAAAAGTAAAGTAAAAAACAAAAAAAAAAACCCATAACCATAACACAAATTTAAAACTTATAGTTAAATGCAATTACCCAGCTAGTCTCATTTCTATTTCAAAGCAGTGCATAAAAACCATTACAAAAATAAACTTTAAAACAAAACATAGACAAATGAAAGCGTGAAAGTTTACGTGCTATGTGCAGTAGCAACTGTTGCAGCTGCTCTCTGGCACGAGAAGAAATCTGTCTGTTTTCTTCTTCTTTAACAAAAAACGTGATGGTTGCACATCATTGTTTTATTAGCCATTAACGCCCGCCAGCAAACGGCAGCAACAAACAAGTGCATCTTTTAAGCTATTGTTGTTGTTTTTGTTTTTTTTTTTAGTAAGTTTACATGCATCTGCCTGCTCATTCATTGGTGGTGTTGTCTGTTAAATCCCCCTTAAGCATAATTGGTCATAAGCTGCCGAAGATTCATAGAAAACAAACACGGGAAAAAAGGGGTGGTGGTTTTTTAAATGATGGAAATGAAACAGAGACTTACGAAAGATATGAGCAACATTGGGAAAGAGGTTCGCAGACTTTATAACATAGCGGGTCGTAAAAGAATGGCAGTTTATTGGGCTGTATATTACACACGGTTCAGAGCGGCAAAACGTACCTCCTGGAAACTTTACACCGAACAGGTTGATAACATGGACACCGCCAAGATGAAAAAGTTTCACTCAAAAACCCATGTCCTAATTGAAACGTTAGTAGACGACATACAGAACAAAAAACATGTAGAGCAGACAGACCAGAAGACATGTAGAGGCTTTTGATGAAAACACAGACTACAACAGGGTTTTTAAAATGTAAGAGGGGTTTTAATACGAGAATCGTGAGTCTCGTGAGTGTCTCGTGAGTCGTGATTTGTGTCGTGAGCGTGATTCCACTCACTCAAGCTTACGCTCGAAGAATTTTAGTTCAATAATGGTCATGCCCGATCACATGATTGGATTTGGATCTCATTCACGAATCACGCGTGACACGACAACTTGTCACGCAACTCCGTGTACTAGACTTAAGCGAAATCGGGCAATAAATGTGCTTTTTATGGACCCCAGATTAAATCGGGAGATTGGTATGCATGGCAGCTATATCCAAACAAATTCCGATCTGGATCATATTCGGCGCTGATACCTAGCGGACAAACACAGCTCACTGGGCCAAATTTAAGCTAAATCTGGCCATATTTACGGCTTTTATAGGCTCAAAGCCTTAAATCGGGAGGTCAGTCTATATGGGGGCTATATCAAGAACTCATCACAACTTTCTTTGCAAAATTTCAAAGAAACTCATTCTGCAAAATTTCAGTGAAATCGGGTAACATTTGCGCTTTTTATAGGCTCAAAAATGTTAATCGGAAAATAGGTCTATGCAGGGGCTATATCAAGATATAGTCCGATATAGACCATCTTCGTACTTAACCTGCCTATGGCAAAATTTCAGCCCATTATCTTCGTTTTTAAAGACTGTAGCCAGTTTTTAACAGACAGACGGACGGAAATGCCTAGATCGCCTTAAAGTTTTACCAGAGAACTGCAAGCGGTGGTATTTTTATACCCTACACCACTACTGTGGTACAGGGTATTATAACTTTGTGAATTAGTTTGTAAGACTCAAAAGGAAGAGAGATAGACCCATTGATAAGTATACCGATCGACTCAGAATCACTTTCTGATTCGAGTTAGCCATGTTCGTCTGTCTGTCTGTATGTGCGTCTGTCCATGTTAATTTGTGTACAATTTACAGGTCGCAGTTTCATCCGATCGCCTTCAAATTCGGTACAGGCATGTTTATCGGCCTAGAGACGAAGCCTAATGAAATTGGAAAAAAACGGTTCAGATCTGGATATAGCTCCCATGTATATGTTCGTCCGATTTTCAGTAATAACGCAATCAAATGGTCATTTGTTAGCCGATTCTCTCGAAATTTGGCAGGAAGGACTATCGACATAACTGGTGAATATCATGGAAATCGGTTCAGATTAAGATATAGCTCTCATAAATATATATCGCCCGGCTTTCACTCCTAGAGCCACTGCAAGCGCATTTATTGACGAATCTTGCCAAAATATTGCACAACGCTTTCCTCGACGACTACCACAATATACATAGAGATTGGTCAAAATCGGTTCAGATTTAGATATAGCTCCCATATATATGGTAGTCCGATTTGCAGTAATATTGGAATAAAATGGTCTTTTGTTAACCGATTTTCTCGAAATTTGGCAAGACGTGATTTAGATATAGCTGTCATATTTGATATAGCTTAGATATAGCTGTCATATTTGTATATCGCCAGATTTTCACCCCAAGAGCCACTGCAAGCGCATTGTTTGACCAATCTTGCCAAAATTTTGCACATCGCTTTCCTCGACGATTACCACATTATCTGAGAAGTTTGCTCGAAATCGGTTCAGAATTAGATACAGCTCCCATATATATGTTCGTCAGATTATGGGTAATTTGCCATAATGTTGTCATTTGTCAACTGTATTTTTTACAGTTTGAACATATTTGCTCGCCGAGGTCCATCAAAATTGGTTCAGAGTTGGATATAGGTCCCACATTGTACTTATAGGGTAGGTGTAGGGTATTATACAGTCGGCACCGCCCTACTTTTGTCCTTCCTCACAGGTTTTTATTTGCGGTATACTCATAAAAATGTGGTGTTAGTATCTATCGCCACTGCAATTGATGCGGTGTTATGCTCAGCATACTGATTTGAGTGACGATCGTATGAATACTCTTATATTCATTAACATGCCTATCACCGTTTTTAACATCGTCTCTGTCTGTGGTGGTGTTATGAGTGAATGTAAGAGGAGAATGGAAACTCTGCATCAACAAAATACATTGAATCGAATCATAAATGCGGTATTGCTTTTGCAGCGTTCGACCCTGAATACTAATTTTTATCGTTATTGAGATTTTTTAACTTTATTATGGTAAAAATAAAACTGCGGTGTTTGCGTTGATTAAAGTTAAATGCTATATGATATTTTTGAAGTGCATCGCAGATGCCATATATTTTTGATTTTTCCACAACCAAATACACATGTATTGGGTTGCCCAAAAAGTAATTGCGAATTTTTTAAAAGAAAGTAAATGCATTTTTAATAAAACTTAGAATGAACTTTAATAAAATATACTTTTTTATATTTTTTTTCTAAAGCAAGCTAAAAGTAACAGCTGATAACTGACAGAAGAAAGAATGCAATTACAGAGTCACAAGCTGTGAAAAAATTTGTCAACGCCGACTATATGAAAAATCCGCAATTACTTTTTGGGCAACCCAATATATAGGATCGAAAATGAATACTCGTATTTCAATGTGTTGCAAATGGACCGACAAAATTAATAAACACCCGTCCTTCCGTGGTGGGTATGTAAAATAAATTGGTACTCCATAGCTTTGGACACAGGTATAGGGAATGTTTCTACAAATTAAATATTAGATAAATACTTAAGTTTACATTATAACAATTTGTTATACAAAAATTCTGTCCTCCTTTCTAATAACACCCTTTTTATTAAACATGCAGCTTCAGCAGTTTGTGAAATGAAAACAAATTGTCGGTAATTAATTTTAATGTAAAAATAAACCCAAAACAAAGTCCACTATACTGCACTAAATTTCTTCAAAAAAAAACCCCAGCAAACACATTTTAAACAAAGAAAAGTAGAAAAATTCGGTCAAGTAAAAGTAAATTATTGGCCCATATCGATTTCCTCTTTCAACATTTCAAAAACTAAAGGGGGACACAAAGACCCAAGTTCTTCATGGTGTAACTTTACCCATTTTTGGTTTTTGTATGATAATGTTTTCCATTACATTTCGTAGCGGCCTGTTGTTCTAGCTATGCAAGCAATCGAGCATATCTTTTTTACACAATTTATGTATTTTTTTTTTACTTATAAATATAGCAAAAGTTGTTTGGTTTTGTTTAAGGTTTGGTTATTTGTTTGCTTTATGTATGTGGTTAACTTCCTTTTCCGCTCGATGACGACGACGACTCGACCTTATTAACAATGACAATTGAAAACTTTAACTTATGCAATTCTTGGGTTTCAATATTAGTGCTAAGACCCCCAGCTCTTACTCCAACCCTGATAATGTTTGGCTTTGTTATAACGAACTGAAAGACTATGAATGTTTTGGTGATGCCTCAATTGTTTAATAGGCCATTAAGAATTTTTTTTTTAATCATCATTGTATGTCTTTGGTTGTTGCTGTTTTGTTTTTGTAATTCATCATCATTGATGAGAATTTGAAAATTTTCTTCAAATTATTTCTGAGAGTTGTATGTTATGCGTGGATATTTCTGCTTGATTGAACAATTATTTCATTAAAGAACATTTACTGCTAAAATGCAAGGGGCAATAACACGAATACGCCCAAAGAAATGGGGTCATTGCAAATGGAAACTTTAATTGGTTTATTTATGAAACAAAAAAATTATAAGCAATTGAATGACCACTACACAGTTCAGAGTTAGATATTCTTTTTTATCATTGAAAAAAATTTTAATTCAAAGGTAGATAGGTATAGCAGTACAACTTGAATTGGCCACCAAGGCAAAGATTTAACAAGCTAGGATAAATTTAAATTTGCCCATGAACATTCCATTAAGGAATAGGGGCAAACTTCTCACATATCACTGAGTGCTGTCCTCCTCCTTTATAGCCGAGTCCGAACAGCGTGCCGCAGAATGACACCTCTTTGGGGAGAAGTTTTTATTGGGTTGCCCAAAAAGTAATTGCGGATTTTTCATATAGTCGGCGTTGACAAATTTTTTCACAGCTTGTGACTCTGTAACTGCATTCTTTCTTCTGTCAGTTATCAGCTGTTACTTTTAGCGTGTAAAAAAAGTATATTTGATTAAAGTTCATTCTAAGTTTTATTAAAAATGCATTTACTTTCTTTTAAAAAATCCGCAATTACTTTTTGGGCAACCCAATACATGGCAAAGTATCTCACAAATGTTCCCAGCATTAGAAGAGGATAACCACCGGTGAAAAATTGTTTCTGATGTTCTCGTCAGGATTCGAAACCAAACGTTTAGGGTCATAGGCGGACATACAAACCTCTGCTCTACGGTGGCCTCTTGCTGGCACAATAACGTTGCAAAATGAACTGAAAGTACCACATTACAATCTATCTGACAAGGTTTGTAAAAGCAAAGCTTTGAAAAGAGATATTCCCTTCCAGGCTGTAAATGGAATTTAGTTCTAGTATCTCACATTTGGTTAAAGAAAGCGTGGTTGCCTCAGTAAGAGGCTGGATATCAATCAAGAAGGCTGACGTTCTAAATTTACAGAAACCTTGAGGAAAACGGAACTATCAACGAAATCAATAAGGAAACGTAGAAACTACCAATAGATACGCAATTTCCGGGCAGTCAGTATTAGGTCGGCCATCAAGACATCGCAATACTCATAAGAGAGGCCTTTGTAGAAGACCTTATCAATAACATTGTCTATGAGCAATTCGCACTTTACAGCCATTTAAAATGGTCGGTCCCCACGAATTCATAAGGTACTACTTGGAATAACTCTGTCATGGCTGAGGCGGATTTTCAGGACAAGCCTGGCATGGTCCAATGTTTATACTGATGACATGGAGAGTAGTCAGGTTGGTCTTTATCTCCAAGTGATATCGGTATGTCGCTGAGACTGCCGGACGAGTGTTCGTTGATTCAGGCCGAAATTTGCAGTGATCGCAAGGGCAATACAACGAGGTTTTGACCGCCTTCCCAAATTCAACACTTATATGGACAGTATTGCAGCGCTCTTGGCCTTGAATTCGATGATAACTTAGTTGCGTTTTTTTTTTTTTTTTTGGTGGGTCGACTGAGGAAGAATTCATAGAACCTAGCACCGAGAGGTAGGATTTTCAGAATTCGTTTTCCCGATATACAGGTTTGAGAGACGGATGTTGTGTTTAAGTAAGATTAAACCTCTATTATCACTGATGACTTCAAAATTGAGTCAGGATAAGGGCACTATTCCGAGGCTCAACGTCGGCATGCCGGTGAGACTCCCTGAAGTATGTACGGTTTTTCAGACAAAGATATGCACCATTACGAAGGCCGCAAAAAAAATACAGGAAAACACAGTATTTATGTAGCGGCACTAAAGCCCAAGGATTCGATGGTGAGGTCGAGTGGGGTGGCAGAATGTTTGGAATCCAAAAAATGCACTTTGGGCTCATAACGTGGCACTGAATTTGGTTTCGGAACATCTAGGTATTTCGCCTACGCTGGGGTAGCTCAGTATGCTGAAGGAGGACTTGTACTGTCCATAATAGAACTACATTATTCGCTTCAACGAAAGAGAGGATTGTTGAGAATAAGACCTCTGTAGTCATTAATGGTTACAACAGGGATTGGGTGTCTACTCTAAGCCACTCGATATCGCTATGTGACTGAGACTGCCGGAGATCTGTGCCATTATGAGCCAGAGATATGTGACATTAAGATAGCCGAAATAGAAATCCGTAGAAGGATTTTTTTTTTCGAAACTCAGAACTTATGTGGACAGAATGCCGGCACTCAAGCGTCGGCGTAATCTTTGGAATCCTTAAATAAACTTCGGGCCCTGACATGAAGGTATTCCGGAAACGAGAAGGCGAATGAACAAACCTCGTCAAAGGACAATAGAACATGTCGCCGATCAAGCGGTTATCAAAACCGAAATCTATGACGAATCTATACAAGTAATCCGAAATGACAGAACTCTTTGGCTTACTGTTGACCGATGGAGAATGAAGGAAATGCTGGCTTTTCCTAAGAGGTCATTGAGCACTGTTTAGGGAGTTATAACCTGAAGGGCCATACGGCTGGACATATGGGATTCCCTCAAAAAATTAATACAGCGGAAGTTGTCTTCATGAGAATGACGATGAGAATATGATCGAACTTATGCTTTGTTTACGAAGTCCGATCAAAAACCGTTATTTTCAAATTTCGAAAGGTTCGTATGTTCGATTAGGTACACATGTCTGTTATATAAGTTGATAATATCAGCCATTTTGAAGTGTCTGTTTGTTTTTATACCCTATTTTGTCATTCTGTTTTTAACGCCTCGAAATATGCGTCTAAGACCCCATAATGTATATATATTCTTGATCGTCATGACATTTTAAGTCGATCTAACCATGCTCGTTCGCCTGTCCGTCCGTCTGTCTGTCGAAAGCACGCTAACTTTCAAAGGAGCAAAACTAGCTGTTTGAAATTTTGCCCAAATATTTTTCATTAGTGTAGATCGGTTGGGATTGTAAATGGACCATATCGGTCCATGTTTTGATATAGCTGCCATATTAACCGTTCTTGGATCTTGATTTCTTGAGCCACTAGAGGGCGCAATTCTTATCCGATTTGACTGAAATTTTGTATGGAGTGTTTTATTATGATTTTCAACAACTTTGCTAAGTATGAAATTGGTCCATCACCTGGTATAGCCGTCATATAATCCGATCTGGGGTCTTGACTTCTTGAGCCTCTTCCTATCCGATTTGGCTGAAATTTTGCAAGTGTTGTTTTGGTATCACTTCCAACAACTATGATAAGTATGGTTCAAATTGGTTCATAACCTGATGTAGCTGCAATATAAACCGATCTCCCGATTTGACTTCTTGAGATATAGCTGCCATATAAACCGATCTCCCGATATGACTTCTTGAGTTTCTTGAGGGCCCAATTCATATCCAAATTGGTTGGAATTTGCACAGGTCGTTTTAGTACGACTTCCAACCGCTATGCGAGGTATGGTCTAAACCAGTTCATAAGCTGATATAGCCGCCATATAAACCGATCTCCCGAATAGATTTCTTGAGCTTCTAGAGGGCGCAATTTTTATCCAATTTTGTTGAACTTTTTCACAGGTCATTTTTGTATGATTTCCAACCACTGTACCAAGTATGGTCTATATCGGTTGATAACCTGATATAAATGTCATATAAACCGTTGTCCCAATTTGACACTTTGAGCCACTAGAGGGCGCTATATTTACTCGATTTGCCTGAAATTTTCAAGGTGGTATGACGCAGCCCATCGTAACACAGAGGTTAACATGCCCGCTTTTGACGCTCAACGCCTGGATTCGAATCCTGGCGAGACCATCAGAAAAATTTTTCAGCGGTGGTTTTTCCCCTCCTAATGCTGGCAATGCCGTTCGGACTCGGCTATAATAAAGAGGCCCCTTATCATTGAGCATAAACTTGAATCGGACTGCACTCATTGATATGTGAGAAGTTTGTCCCTGTTCCTTAGTGGAATGTTCATGGTCAAAATTTGCAATTTTCAATTTAGCTATGACTTCTAACAGCCATGACAAGTACGGTCCATATCGGTCAATAACTTGACCGATATATATACATTGAAAAAGTCATTCAAAGAATATGGCAAATGCAATCCATGGTGGAGGGTATATAAGATTCGACCCGTCCGAACGATTTTATTTGTTGACAGATAAAAATGTTAGTCGTGTTTTGATTTGCTCTTCGATTTTTTACTATTCAAAAAAAAATGGATTAAAGCAACTGTATTAAGGTTTGTTTGGTACTGTTAAAGTGGTACTTTATCATCTGGCGAGAGTAGGACTGGCAACCAGCAGATGTTCTATTGTTTCCTCTTTCTTGATGTTCTCACAGATTCTGCAGCAAGCTTTAGTTATATCCTTTATTCTAACAGCATATTTTCCAATCAGACAGTGACCTGTTATGAGGACACAATGCTTGAGATATCTGTTTTTGCCAACGACTTTAGATTGGACCACCCTATCTTGAAGCGTTCACAATCCAGCATCCCCAATTGTTGACTATCTTCTTCCGTTGCCCTTTGGGCCTTATCTCGAAGAATAAGCTAACATGTCGCTTGAAGCATACCCATAGATTCCAGTTTCGCTGGAATTTAAAATGCACTTCTTAGTGCCTTTTTATATATGTTCACCGGTCAAAGATGGCTTTTGAATCCAGAATAACGTTCTCCGAAGATTTAATGGTGACCTATCAATTTATTTGAATATTTGAACTGTAGACTTTCTTTTGTTCGCACATGCTACTAAATATTTATATATTCTCTTAGTAGCATATATTAAAAATAGAGCATAAACCCATATTTCTCTATTAATTGCTAAAATATTTCATACAACTGATACAACTAAATAAAATATGCCTGAAAACTAGTTTGGTGTTCAATTCTATATTTTATCTGTTCCTGCTCTAGTTGTTCAATTCCATAGATATTTTAAAATATGTTTCCAGGTTTATAAGCTAGTACGCAAAAAGTTTATTGGTTTTTGTCAATGAAAACCGGCCAAGGGCACTTGTCATCAAACCAAATGGAAGTGGATTCATTTGATAAGATGACAAACCTCAAAATATTTCGTTGTTTGCTTGTTTTCGATATAAACAAGTACTTGCTAATAAATAATGATGAAAAAAAAAAATCCCGACACAAAATGAGATAATCACGTATAGAATTTGTTAATGAATTTTACAAAAAAGATGAGGTAATTAACACCAAGACTTTCTAAGAGATGGCTTATAGAGAAAGAATGAATCAAAAAAAAAAGATAACCTGAATATGTGTGAATATAAACTATCATAAACCCTTAATTAACCAAATTTACTACTACTTCCAATTTCTACCTTGGAGCAAATTGATTTTAAACTTTTAATTCACCTCCCACTTTTAGGTTGATGATGCCCCAAAGCTTTTCAATTCAAAATCATGTTTCTTTCTGCTTTAATCAAAATTCCCATTCACAAAATGCAACTAGCAATTATTTTCTTTTATTGTTATGGTGAACAAAATTCAAATATAATTCAAATCATTTAAAATAATTATGCGAAATTATATTTAGTTATTTGTAGCTGTTCCAGATAACAAAAAAACACAACTACAACAACTTTTAACCATACCAAGATCTCAACTCATTTCCTTTGAGACCATATGAAGTCATAGCCTGAGCCCGGGCTACACACTCAGCTGCACAGCAAGTGCCTGAGATCATTTTGTCGTTTTTAGCTTGACTGACTGGCTTACGCTGTTTTGAATTTGTGATTACCATTCCAAATTAAAAGTGGAAATATTCACTTGATGCATTTTAAAATTTTTCTCCTTAGCTATTTTGCAAATTAAAATTTTTACTCATAAGTGGCTCAAGAACAATAATGAAAATATTGTATATTGCACATAGCCCCCAAAAATTGTTGACAATGACAACAACCTGCTGCAATGGATGTCAAACAGAGCGAATGAGCCAGCTGGCAGAATTAATCAGTCAGTCTCATAATCTTAGTTGTGGGGCACAGTGATAACATATGGTTAACATTTTTAAATGGTTTGCGCAGTCTAGACGCTCAAGAAATCAAGACCCCAGATAGGTTTATATGACATCTATATCAGATTATCAATCGATTTCAACCATACTAAGCACAGGTGTTGAAAGTTCCAATAAAACACCTCATGCAAAATTTCAGCCAAATCGAATAAGAATTGTGCCCTCTAGTGGCTCAAGAAGTCAAAATCCAAGATAGGTTTATATGGCAGCTATATCAAAACATGGACCGATATAGCCCATTTACAATCCCAACTGACCTACACTTATAAGAAGTATCTGTTCAAAATTTTAAGCGGTTAGCTTTACTCGTTCGAAAGTTAGCGTGCTTTCGACAGACAGACGAGCCAACAGACGGACGGACGGACAGGGCTAGATCGACTTATAATGTCATGTCGATCAGGAATATATATACTTTATGGGGTCTTGGACGAATATTTCAAGGAGTTACAAACAGAATGACGAAATTAGTATACCCCCATCCTATGGTGGAGGGTATAACAAGGGATTGGTCTGTAGAAGATTTTCCATCTCAGGAGAGCCATTCCTCCCCCAAAAAAGGGTAAAGTAGAACTATGGAAACGAAATTGGACTAAAAAGAAAAGTATCTGAGAATAATGCAGGAATTCCATATCAAAATATAAGGGGGGCCACCATTGCCCATAAATCCTCCCTTCCCTAATGATCCCCTCGCTTAAAATTTAAAGTTATTCTGGTGTTGAGTAAATTTGAATTCCAATTTTGGCAGCAATCGTGGGTGAGAGGCCGCCAAATAACCCCCAAAAGTAAACTGTGAGCCGATCGAGATAATATGAGACTAAAAGAAAAGGTCATTGGAAGTGGAATACGAATCTGATCTGATATTAATTTTAGAACCCAAGTGTCGAAGGTAGCCGCCTGACTCAGAAAAAAACTCAAAAACTTATCTGCAGTTGAACCGGGACCATATGGAACTTAAATGAAAGGTCTTTGAGAGTAATGACCAAGTGTCGAATATTAAGAGCCAAGAGTCTGAGGTCTACCAAATATCTCCCAAACAATCATGCAGAATGATCGGGAAAGTATAGGATTTAAATGAAAGGACTTTGGGATTATTATGCAAATGCAAATTTGCCCATGAACATTTCGTTAAGGTGCAGGGCAAACTTCTCTTTATACGAATCTTATATTCGAATTTGGGGACAAGTAACCGGGGGTCGCCATAAAACTCCTCTAACGGACATGCATGCCGATCGTGACTATATGGGGCTCAAATTAAGGGACTTTGATATTGGAATACTGGCTCCGGGTTCATAATATTTGAAGAAACATTACATTTAAAAAAGTCGCTTTAGGGTGTAGCGAAGCGCACTGGGGCATCTAGTGTCATATATCAGACAAATGTTTCCTATTTAAACCGGTATTGGGGACCTAAGGGTCTAAATTTACGCCCAGAAAAGAGTGAGATCTACCTGGTTACGAAGAAGAAGAAGGTCGGCCAATTTGAGGCATCACATTTCTTCAACAAAGCGATTTCGTTAATCGACACGGTCCAATACTGTAGAGAATGATATCTTAGATACGAAATTGAACTGGAAGTGCCACCTCCAGGAACTTACTGAGATGGCTCATATATGTTGAGCACTACGTAAACGGGCCATAGGCACGATATGGGGTAAATCCTGAGAGTGAGGATAGTCTACTAGCTGTACAGAAGAGTGTTTACACCAATGCTAACTTACTCCTCAGCAGTTTGTTAGACTGCGATGGAGAAAAAGTGCAAAAAATTACATTACAACAGGGTCAGAGAACATGTTGTCTGGGACTGTTGGGGCAACAAGAACCATGCCTACTAGGGCACTGAAGACTATTTTAGATATGCAGCCCGTAGACAAACAGATTAAGTATGAACCAGCCACTGAGGCTATAAGACTTAAGGCATTGGGTGAATGGATAGAGGATAGGAGCCGGTCATACCATCGCGGAATAATAGAGGCGACGAAAGCAAACTTGGAAAAGGTTTCGTATGGGATACCTGAGACCAATCTTGTGTTCGAGTGCAAGGCACTGCTGGCAGCGGCACTGTCTTGGATTGAATGACCTCTGCAATTGGCATGTTACACGGTTGGATCAAAGTTAAAGAACAGATTGGTATGAGTTATGCATTGAAGACTCAGTGTCTGAGATCTTTTCCGACTGCCTGACCAAAACTCGGTCCTGAGGTGGTGGTGAAAAGTATTAGCCGATTTTTAAGGTATTACAACCATTTTAAGTTTTTTTCTGGGAAATTTTTTTGTTCTACGCAAAATTTAACAAGCGTACCAGCCAGAATACTTTTCAAAGACTAATAAGTTATGATGTTCGCATAAAATCCTTAAAGAAATAAGAACTTAAAGTGTAAATTCTGCATGTCAATGTAGGACATCCTCACAGCTTCTGTTGAAATCATTACTTGCAATCTTTAGTCTATCAGCATATGTTCAATCAGCGTACCAGCCAGAATACTTTAAAAGGCCTAATAAGATATGAATGTTCGCATAAAATCCTTAAAGAAATAACAACTTAAAGTATAAATTCTACTTGCCAGTGCAGGGCAAATATGTAAAAGATATTCTATGGTTCCCCCTTCCTCGACATCCTCACAGTTTCTGCTGAAATCATTACTTGCAATCTTTGGTCTATCAGCATATGTTCAATCAGACAATGACCTGTCATAACAAAAACAGTGAGTGAGACTAATGATCTAGCCCAGTACGGCAAAGCGGGACAACACTTCTAGTTTAGATTGGTCCTCATAATCTTGGGGCATTCACAGTCTCCAGTTTATAACCATGTGTAATCCGTAGCCCTTTGGTGTTATCTCGAAGATAAATTTTTTAAAGAGATGCAAGCATTTAAAGTTTTTTAGGAGAATTTAATTTTTCCTCGCAAATTTCATGAAGAATATCCCAATTTCGATGTTTGCAAACATCCAGATCGCTTTAAATAGCCCAAAAAGTTGCGCATGTTTACATCCCTTACTTCAGACCAATCCTAAAAATATAAGAACCTAAAGTGTAACTTATTCTTCTTCTTGCAAGTGTTGGGCAGACATATCGCACAAGTTCTTTTGTTTCCTCATCCTTGACATGCTCTTAGCTTCTGCTGAAATCGTTAGTCCGGAGGCATTAGTTGTAGCATTAAATTCATTACATCAGATGATGTCGCCTTTAAACGAAACTTATCCCTATCCTATTTTCTTATGTTAGTACTATACATATAGGTCTACAAATAAAACATCTCAATACGATTTTTGGAACTCTAGAAAACTCGTAAGGTTACCTTACTAAAACCACTGTGCTTGATTCGATTACATTTAACCGACATTGCAAACGTGCTGAGAATCTACATAATTTTTTTTTTGCAGCTTTTCAAAAAATTCTAATAAATGCTATTATTTGTCATTAATGCTGTTGCTTCTATCCTACTCATTACAATGCTATTTTTCAACTTAAAAAATGTTGTTTTTCATTCTTTATTTTTGCCAATCTATTAAAAACCTGCGGGTATGTTGTCATCGTCATCATCATCCTCATCAGTTGTAGTCTCAGCTACAATAAGGCGGCTTTTGGCAGAAAATCGTTTCTGTATGATAAATATTTAGCTGGGTAAGTAGGTAGATATTCATTATAAGCCCGCATTCATTCATTCCATACCATTCCATTCCATCTAGTATTCATAATAAATCTTCAGCACAAACGAAATATAACAAAGAAAGGAGATGGGGCTAAAGACCAAACCAAAAAAACCCACAAAACCTTAAGAATTATATTTTTAATTTGTATTTTACGACCTAAAGACTTTTTTGCTTTTATTGTGAATATACCAGATTAAGATATGGTGCTATTCTCAGACAATCATTACGATTTTGCGTCAAGATTAGTTGTTTTTGTATTTTTGGTGTGGATGTCAAATATAACTGACGCCTCTTGATGATGATGATTAAGTTACACACCTTATAAAAATATTTGCGTTTTCCAAAAAAATACCGGCGACATCATTTTAATATGAATTGCGATGGTCTGGCTCAAAAGGTAACAAGAAGACTTTAGGTGATTTAGTTACATTAAGAATTTAAAAAGTGCTTAAATGTCATTACTTTTCGAGGATAGACATAAACCTACTGTTTTAATGTGATTAGACACACTGAAGATAAACCATGGATCATGCTACAGCGCAATTTTATGTATGATAAAGTCGAAGGACCAAATTTAGTTATAGAATGATCAATCAATTTTATGTATGAATAAGTCGAAGGGCCGAATTTAGTTATACAATGATCAATCATTCTATAACTAAATTAAAATTTCATTTAAGACCGTTTGAGGTTAACCTGAAACCCTTAGAAACGAACGTGCGAATAGGTTGTTTGGCAATCGTAGTTGCGAACATCAAATATTAAGCCCAAGCAAACTCTAAATTAGACGCTAATTTAGGAGTTACAAGCATTTTAAGTTATATATGAAAGGAACATGCAATCCGGGTAGTGAAAAAACGAAAGTAGTAGACGGATCAGGATCCTCTTCGAATGACTTTTGGAGTCAAGTTACAAGCATATGGGGAGTTACAAGCATTTAAAGAAATGTCCATCATGAAAACCGGGAAATTAAAAAGCAAAAGAACTAACCGGATGGAGATTATCTTCGAAGGACCTATAGACGGCGATATCGGCAAGCGGCATACAATCCGGAAAGAAGAACGAATACTCGATAATTGATGGCATATTTAAGATTTATAATCATTTTAAGTTATGTTCGCAAGAATTTTGCAATCCACATAAAAGAACGCATGCCCAATAATTAAAACCTCAGTACTATGCCTGACCCTCTACAATCCGGAAAAAAGAACGAAGACTCGATGACTGTTAGCATATTTAGGAGCTACAAGCATATTAAGTAATGTTCGCAAGAAACTTGCAATCCAGATAGAGACTATCTTCGAACGGCGTAAGTCAAAGCTTCGAAGGTGGTGTTTAAAATGTTATATTTTCGCTTGCTAGATGTTGGCAGGCGGCATACAATCCAGAAAGAAGAACGAATACTCGATGTTTGATGGCATATTAGGGAGTGACTAGCATTTTACGTTATGTTCGCAAAAAACTTGCAATGCAGATAAAAGAACGCATGGCCTGTGATTGGAACCTCACTACTATGCCTAATCCTCTTCGAATGACCCCTCGACGTTGTAAGTCGAGTCTCAAGCATTAGATTATTAGTACTGTCAATGCAGACTAAAAAGCTTATAACCTCAATAATCCTCCCTCGTTGCAGATTTTTTTTTTTCGTAATTATGTATTGACATCATACTGGGAGGTATTTTAAAAGCAAAACTTGTATGTTATTTTATTTGAATATTAAAATATGACATGCCTTCGACGACGATTGAAGACAATTTAAAAGCAAATTTATTTTCACACAACACACAAAGCAGGTAGTAAATGCTAATTTCTTGTAGGCATGCATAACGCAGGCCTTCTGCCACACATACTGCCAGGCGATATTTGAAAGTCATTTGATTTATGTAAAAGAATAAAGCAAACTATTAAGCCAATATACAAGACGGACTATTAGGCTTACAACGCACCAACTTAAACTTAAAAGCTAAGAGATTTTCTTAGCCATGGCTAAAAGAGGAGTAAGTATGGGACAGGTTTTGTGGCTGCTGCAGCAGCTAAGGCTGCTGTTTTGCTGGCTGCTTGGCTAAAGTATTTTTATTTAACTGGTTTCGGTTGATATTTTAACAGTAAAGAAATATTGCAAAAATTTGCCAACAACAGGTGGAAACTGGATTTGGCTAATACCAGTACAAAATGGCTATATGGACATACTACATATGTTCATAACTAAGATAACTATTTTTCTCTCTAGCCTTTGTGGTTAGTTGTTTGGCATTTTTGCTTCTTTTTTGGATTTATTGGAAGCCTCGGAAGACACCTGATATATTATTTTGTTTGTTAGCATGAGAAAAAAGATGTGCAATATAATGAATGTGTCAGGAAGCAAACCGTTAGGGGATTATTTTCAAATCACACAAAAATATCTTTGAATCATTAATTTCAAAAAAAGAGACAATTTAAATAAGTATGAAGCAGAACCAAATGGTATATTGCAAACTAATTGAAGTTGGTTTAAGATTGTTTAAGAATAAGTTATTAAATAATTTTCTTCTTTTATTTCAATCAACAGGTAGATTGGAAAGGCCTGTGATGATTATAATAAAAGTAAGCCATTAAAAAATTCTTAAAAACAAATCTAAGGAAATTTGAATGCTATGACCACTTCAACAACGGCAAACTCTTTAGAGTAAACCCAAGCATTCGCTGAAGGAGGAGCTCAAAAACTAGTTGTACATTTAGGAGTTACAAGCATTTTAAGTTATGTTCCACCAATTATATCAACCAAAAACACATAACCAGTAGACGTAAACAGTATGTGGTAACTGAAAGGGAATAAGTCGCATAGAATCATTAATTTCGACAAAAAGAGACATTTCTGGTACTATAATATGCTTTGCCCCTGTTTCTTAATGGAATGTTCATGGGCAAATTTTCCATTTTCAATATGCTACATTGAAAAAGAAGTCTCATTTTGGTTACTGAATGTTTCGCCAAGAAACTACTTTAATCAACAGGTGGTTTTGTAAGATTTACGGCCTGTGATTATAACAAAACTAAAACTTAAATGAATTCCCAAAAACCAATGGCACTTAATTAGATAGAATTCAAAAAACTCAACACATAATTAATAGCTTCCTTGGAAAACAAATATCGATAGATAGAAAAGAGGAAATAAGACTAACAAAAAAAAACAAGTTGGGAATATTTAAAATTGGGTGGGGTACATCACATCATCAATATAGCCCAGAGATATTTAAGACACTAGAGAAAAAAATTAAACTTGTTGGAATTAAAGAGTGATGCTTAAAAACTTGCAAATTACGAAAAATATTTTATGAATAGTAAAATAAAGATGAAGAATAAACAGGAGACACTGAAAGTTCTAATAGAGCCACATTTGTGAGCAACTAAAATGATGTCATGTATGGAAATACTGCTCGACAGTTTTGCTCAGATTCAATCTGTTATCATTTTTACTCCAGCACTATGAGAAATTACTATATTAGGGAGGCACATCGTCCATACTTCAAAGGTAGAAAAATTCAAACACGCCCCCACTAAGTAATTTGTTGACGATACATTTCTTCAACAGAAATACACTACGAATACTATCCTGGATATTGAAAGGACATTTAGGCTAACAAATGGAGAAATTGTTGTTAATCCCTGTTCTAAACCCCTTGGGATCCACACTAATATTTCCCAATAGACAAAAAAAATAAATTTATAGCGGAATTGTTACTGCAAACTTGGGAGATAATCCGAAGGCGTGTGTCAAAACGAACACCTGTCTGTACGTCAACTATTAATGAGATTATACGCAGAGGTTAGCATGTCCGCCTATGACGCTGAACACCTGGGTTCGAATCGTGGCGAGACCATAAAAAAAATTTTTCAGCGCTGGCTTTCCACTTCTAATGCTGGAAACATTTGTGAGGTTCTATGTCATGCTTAACTTCTCTCCAAAGAGATGTCGCACTGCGGCACGCCGTTCGGTCTCGGCTATAAAACGGAGGCGCCTTTTCATTGAGCTTAAAAACTTAAATCGGACTGCACTCATTAATATGTGAAAAGTTTGCCCCTGTTCCTTAGTGGAATGTTCATGGGCAAATTTGCATTTGCAGCGGTGGTTTTCCCCTTACTAATGCTGGCTACATTTGTGAGGTATCCTGCCATGTTAAAACTCTTCTACCAAGTGGTGTCGCTACGCGACACCCCGTTCGTACTTGGCAATAAAAAAGAGACCCTTTATCATTGAGCTTAAACATTAATCGGACTTTACTTATTGATATGAGAGTAGTATTCCCTGTTTCTTAATGGAATGTTCACGGGAAATTTATCAGTATTTAGTAGGGTGCCGGACATATAACTTCGTCCCAAAAAACGCATGTCTCTAGGAAATTAACGGCAAAAGTAGATTATGGAGAAATGGAAAAAAAAATTGTGCCCAGGAAAACGATAACGAAGTTTTTTTTGTGTTCGGACCTGGGGGCCCTAAAACGCCACTTTGCCCTACCCAAGTTGAATAGTATGGAATATAGGCAATATGGTACTCAAATTAAAGGAAATATTGCGTAGAATATTGTGGAAAAAGTGGTAAGATTTAATCCAACGACAATAAAGTACTCAAATCGAAGGAAATTTTGCGTACCACACGAATATGGTGCGAAAAAGTCATAAGAGTTAATCCAGAGGCTCTCAGGCGTTGAGAATTTTGAACCCCTTTTGAAAAAATCGCGTAGCACCCTAAAATGAGCCCAGACACCCCCTGTCTCACTCAAGCAAAATTATACGGATACTGTAGGCAAGATGGTACTCAAATTAAAGCAAATCTTGCATAGAACACGAATATGACAAAAAGGGAAGAATAAACCCACCCAGAATTTTGCACCCTCTTGAAAAATTGCGAAAAAGTTCCAAAATGAGACCAGATCAGAAAGTTTTTTTGGGGCTCGGCTTGGGTTCTGTCTGAAGGCCTATCACCTCCTTACCCTCTCACCTCCCCATTGAATATCGTAGGAAAAATTAAACTCAAATTAAAGGAAATTTTTCGTACAACACTAATATGGTGAAAAGAAGAGTTAATGCAGCGGCTACTAGCTGTTGAGAATGTTGACCATATTTTGAAAAATTTGCGAAAAGTGAGCCCAGGATTATGAATTTCTTTTAGGAACTCGGGATACGTCCCTTGCTCTACCCAAGTGTAATTGTATGGAATATAGGCATTTTAGCCTTCCTTAAATGTGGAATCGATTTATAATATGTCGACGATATGTTCTAAGAATTGATAGAGTGTATACTATATACTCTATAGGCAATATGGTACTCAAATTAAAGGAAATTTTTCGCTGAAATCGAATATGAGGATTTAATCCAACGGCTTCTTCTTGAAATTGAAGGGAATATAGGCTATTCAGTGTTCCTTTATGACAGCGTTGCCCACATACCCTAATTGTAGGACCCCAAAAATTAATTGTAGCATATCGACGATATGACTATGAATCGGTAGTTTATAGGTAATCTAGTACTCAAATTAAGGTGTATTTTTCATAGAAAACAACCATGAGAAATTTGTGAAAAGGGTTTTAAGTGAATAGAAAATTTGTGTAAGTCAATACGTGAATTTTTTTTTTTAACAATTACAATTTTACAACAGGAGAAGAGGATTGATTTTAGTATTGTAAAACTGCCTTAACGTGATTTTTTTTTTAATTTTCATTAAAATTCTTCCAAAAAGGCTCTAATTTTTTAAAGCCCCTCCTGTAGGCGAAATTTTCTTTAATTTGAGTACCATACTCCCAATATTTGGTGTAATTTCGCTTGGATAGGGCCATGGCGTTCCCAGCACAACAATCGAACTTCATATTAGTGTTCCTGGGATCATTTTAGGAGGTTTGCTTATTTGTGGTTAATATTTTATTGTTTTACAAAACCTTTGTTTTTACAACTTACCTTTTTAAACAATCAGCCTTATATGAATTTTTTCGTTGTTAATCCAAAAATTATTAAGGCAATTTTCTAAGCTGACAATAAATAAGCGCCAACAAATAATCCTTTCGTTGTAAACTGCAATAAATCCAAAATCAGTTTTCTTTTCTAAATTGAGACTTTTTAACACAAGTGGAATTAAATTCGAATTTTGCCACAATTAAAAATAAAAAAATTTTATATACAAAATTTCAAGTATTTTGTTTACTCTCAGAGGTTTAATAACAAATTTTGTAAGCTAGTTTTCAAGTGTTTAAACAAATAATTGAAAACGTTTTGATTTTTTTCAAGATGGATAAACAATCGATTTTGCTTCGTTTTTTCAAAACTTTTTCCTATATGGTAATCACTTGTTTGGGAAATCACTTAAAATCTTTCACTTTTTCCAATAAAACTCAAAATTTATGGTTATTGTTGTTGTTTTTTTTTTCAATTAACTAAGGGAAACCTTTTGAAAGTTGTGTTTGTTTTTATTTTTATTTCCAAAGATGCATCACTGTTAACTGCAGCAATGCAGATGATCACACAGATACCAACTAACCAAAATGTCTTCGTTGTCAATGAAGTTGAAAAAAGTCGAAAAACCGGAATTACAAAAAACGCTCCAAAATGACAATGGCTAGTCAAAAAACTTCAGTTTTTTTCTTCTTTTTAAGATTAGTTTTCTGCTGTTTTCTTCTTAAATAAACACTCTGTTTCTTTTGCTTGCTTTATTTTTTTTTTTTTGTTGTTATTTAACCGATCGATCCGATATTGAACACCGCCCGGTGAGATGTATGCGCGCGAATGCGACCAAAGTTCTGCGTTGTTACATTGACAAGTTGCAATCAACCACAAGCAGCAGTGTAACTCAAACTTCAGATACCTTTAGATAAAAACCAAACAGAAAAAACTTTAACCAACTAAGCGCGTCGTGCACAGTCATACAACTCAAGACTCTACTCAGTGAACTGAAAAACAGAAGGAGAAAAATAATAACAAACAAATGAAACTACTTTAGCGCGTGCGTTTGTTGTATGGAGACCGAGACCGACAAACACATATACAGACCTCCGAAAGAAAAAAGAAAAACGTGTTGTTCGTGCGTAGCTTAACAAACGAAGACTATCTCTCTCTTAAAGACGTTGACTGAGTCCAAGCCAAGATAAATTCTGTTGCACCGCACTTAAGCTTTTTTTGGTCTTGAGAGTAGTTTCGTTAACAATGGCAAAAGCTTAGTGTGTGCTAATAGATAAAAACCGAAGCTACAAATATTTATTGACGAAGTCAAACGAAGACCAATTGTACACTCAAAGATAAATGGAGAAGAAAACACAAAACAACACTAAAATGATGAAGGTGGGAGGAGGCATGCTAATCTCGTTATTCGTTTGTAACACATTGTTAACGATTTCCTTATACAGCAAATAAAAGATATAAGCACATCTTATATGTAAAACTCAATTTGTGTTTGTTTGTAGGTTTGTTTGTTTGTATGCTTGTGTGTTCCTTATAGACTAAAAAACGGCTGAATCGATTTTCTTGAAATTTTCAAAGATGGTGCATAATGACCCCGTGTTGAAAATAGGGTACTACCTATCCCTCCCCCTTACCCTAATTTTCAGAAACGCCAGATCTCGGAGATGGGTGGTGCGATTTAAGCGAAATTTTGTGTGCTCTCATATAGTACCCTAAAAATAAAAATTTGGTATCCAAATTTCGGATGGGGTACCTAGGGGGCTACCCCACCATAAAACCTACCAAACATATATTTAGATCAATCACGACAATATGGGACTCAAATAAAAGGTATTTATGATAAAAAAAGGTATCTGATATCCAATCGGCGAACCAAGTGTTAGTGGGACCACCCCAACCCCAAACACCCCTAAATCGGACACATTTTCCAACCACGCCAATATGGAACTCAAATGAAAGGTATTTGAGAGTAGAATACGAATCTAATATCCAAATGTGGGACAACGTTTCTGGGAATTCACCCCTTCCCCAAAACACCTCCCAAACAGGACTTATTTACTGACCATGGGAATATGGTCAGTATTTGAATGTAGAATACGAATCTGATATCCAAATATTGCACCAAGTGTTTAAGGGGACGACTCTCACCAAAAACATCCCCCATAGGGGACAAATTTACGACCATAGCAATATGGGGCTCAAATGGAAGGTCTTTGGGAGTAAAGCACGAATTTGATATCAATATTCTGGAAAAGTGTCCATGGGGCCACCCCACCCCCACAGCACCACCCAAATAGTAGGTATTTTTTGACTTTTGCAATATGAGGCTCAAATAATAGGGTTTTTAAGTGCAACACGAATCCGATATATATTTGCAAGGCCAACTCACTGAGTGGCCGCCCTTCCCCAAAACACCCCCAAGCCGGTCATGTTTGCCGACTATGGAAATATGGGGCTCAAATTAAAGGTATGTGGGAGTAGACCACGTATCTGATAACAACATTAGGGGCCAACTGTCTCGCGGACGTCCCACCACCATAACAACCCCCAAATAGGACGTATTTGCTCACCAAGACAATTTGGGTCTTAAAGAGAGTGGAACTAAATAGTCATAGTGTTTAGGGTCAAAACCCCAAACCGGACATATTTGCTGACTTTTGCAATAAGGAGTTTAAATGAGATTAGAAAACGAATTTGATATCCAATTTTGAGGGCAATGGCAATATGGGGTTCAAATAAATGATATATAGATATATGAGAATAGAGTTCGTTGGTGATATGTATATTTTCCGGGCTAAGTGTTTGGGCGACCACCCCAATCCCCAAAACACCCCTAAACCGGGCATATTTACCCACCATGTCAATGTGGAGCTAAAATGAAAGGTATTGGGGGGTAGATCAAGAATTGATACCTATTTTCGGGACCAATTTTCCGGGGGTCTACCCACACAAACAGCACATTTAAAAATTTCTCCTCGAAAAGTTGTGGCGGCACGCCATTCGGACACGGATATAAAAAGGAGAACAGTTCTAATTGAGCTTAAAACTTGAATCAGACAGCACTCATCAATATGTGAGAAGATTGTCCCTGTTCTTAATGGAATGTTCATGGGTAAATTTGCATTTGCAAATAAAAACCTGTAAGGAAAGGCAAACTTCGAGCGGAGCCTACTCTATAATACCCTACACCTTTACCTACCCTATAAGTACACAGACTGAACCAATTGATGGACCTCGCCGGATGTTTTTAGACGGCAAATATATTCAAACAAATAAAATGACAAAATTATTGCAAATTACCCAAAATCTGATGAACTTATATATGGAAGCTATATCTAAATCTAAACCGAGTTCGACCAAACTATAGATATTGTAGTAGTCGTCGAAGAAAGTGTTGTACCAAATATTGGTAAGATGGGTCAATAAATGCGGCTGCAGTGGCTCTAAAAGTGAAAATTGGGCGATATACATATATGGCAGCTAATTCTATACCGATTTCTATGAAATTCCCCAGTAATGTCGAGAGTCAAGAGAAAACTCTTCATGCCAAATTTCGAAAGAATCGGTTAACAAATGACAACATTATTGCTATATTAGTCCAAATCGGACGAACATACATATGGTAACTATATCTGAATCTGAACCGATTTTTTCCAATTTCAATAGGTTTCGTCTCTAGGCTAAAAAATCTTGCCTGTACTAAATTTTAAGACGATCGGACGTAAATTGCGACCTATACTTTGTACACAAATTAACATGCACAGAAGGACATAGCTAAATAGAGTTAGATAATGATTCTGAGTCGATTGGTATACCTATCAATGGGTCAATTTCTCTTCTTTATGGGTGTTACAAACAAATGCACTAACTTATAATACCCTGTACCACAGTAGTGGTGTAGGTTATAAATACTTAAGTAACTTAAAATGTCTATAACTCCTTAATTATATCTGACGCGCCATTTTAAAATAAGACTTAAACAAATGAAACTAATTTAAATATGAGCTCTTAACGTGTGTTTCCAAATTTTACTTGACCTTAAAATTAATTAAAGTTTATTTTGCATTGTAGTAACTGCCATTTAAATCCATACCTTAATACTTAAAAACGACCATCTTTACATTTTTATGTGAGCGTCCAATTGTATTGTAAAGATGAATGTAATCCAACAACAACAATTTCAACTAACCTTAATCATCTCACGCGCCAAAACAAGTTTTACTTCTTTGACCGTTGCTGTAGCTGAAATATCCCACAATCCCTTGGAAACATTCCATCGCGATTACAGGTTTAACTCTCTAGTATTTTGTTTTCTTTTATTTATTTTTTTTTTTTTGTAACATAGGATACTGAATACACTATTGGGAAGGTGGGTATGTAAGTGGCATTGCTTTCTAGCTCCAAACCTAGTTTTAACAGTTTTTGGCTCATACAACAGTGGTGTCATTTAAGTCTTACAGGTGATATTGACAATTGATATGTTGCGTTAAACGCTTTACAAATCTAAACGTGATAGCATTTTTTGTTTTTGCCAACAATAATGGATGGAAGAATGGACGCAGTCATGGGGACCCAATTTACACGGGATATGTGAACATTGCATTTTTGTATGCAGATGGAGTAAATTGCAACGGTAAATGTCATAGAAAAAGATTTGTGCATAACTTAAGACGTTACATTTGGAATAACACACTTGCATACTAATTAAACCAATTATTAAAGTGCCTATCATAAAATAGCGGATTATATGCCATCTTAACAAATAAGAGGCTTTAAAGGGGAGACTAACAAAAACTAAGTAACAAATTGAAACTTTGAAGAAATGAAATAAAGAAATAGATTTATTATTTACTTAATGGATGAATTAGAACTTATTCTTGGCCATCAATAGGTTAAATTAATAAAAAATCGGAATAAGGGAAACTTATAACTTAAAATGCATGTATCTCCTTAACAATAAATTTATTTGGAAATAATATCTTGGTGCCAACCCTTATATGAGCAAAATACATGCGACATGTCGCTGTAGTATAAATTTCGCTTCAATTAATTGCAAATGGATACCAATCAACTCTGTTTCAAACCTGTTCTCTCTGTTGTATGTTATTGTTTGTGTTCTGGCAAAGAATTTCCACTGCGAATGAAATCAGTACTAGGCTTTAACACGAAGCTTATTTTTATAATTCTCATTTCATTTCTCTTTTCGTTTAATTGTTTTTGTACTGTTCCAACGATGGTGATGTGGACAAACGGAGTGCCGAAAGAAAAATACTACTCCAATTCCACCCGTTGTGTGCTGAATAAGGAGAGTGATGTAGCTATAGAAGCCAGGTAAGAATATAAGTTAAGGAATATTGTACAGATTCTCAAACATCGGTAAAAAGTCCGCAATCACTTTTGCCGACATTACAAAGACTGATCCGAAGACATGCGCCGGGCTGAGAGTCTTTAATTTTTGTAGCACCGCAAGAAAGATAGAGCGAGGAGTCATTCGTCGCATCCTTCTTTTCCGAGGCGATGATCACCACAACAAAATGTAGTGCAGAAGAAGTTACAAATCATACCAATCGTCAAATGATAGGTTGAAAAGAGGGAGCGCATATTAATCCGCCCCATGCCACTATGGACATACATCTTAGCCAGTAATAGGCTTGTTGTGCGCTCTAAAAACTAAAAATTAATCTCGAAAAATAAAATTTTAAGGAATTCCGTGCTACTAACAAAATCCTAAATTGTTTTCGATACCACTGCCCTAAGATGGTTCATGTCTGGTATTGTGTCCCCACCTTAGTACCGATGTCTTTTAGCCTTGAAAGCCGGGGAATGATATAGCACATGTTCCAATGTCTTATCATCTTCCCCGCATGCCCTACACTCTTTCCGCAATGATTTCGCATACGAGAGCTCGTAGTCCTATGTGTCCCGTTATGATACCAAAAGCTATGCTGACCTCCTTCTTACTTCCTTTTAGAAATAGCATCGTCCTCTCACGATCCAGATCACCCCATAGGATTTCGCCAAATGATAAAGGACCATATTTCATAACCGAATAATATTCTCACGTATGTCATCAGCATAAGAAATTAGGGAAAAAGGTGCAGTTAAGGATTATAGAAGCATTTTAAGTTAAGCCAGTCAAAGTTTTTTGAATAATAACACACACCTGCTCAACTTTTATAAGTTCTTTGCTATGCTATTCTTTGAATAGAAAGCATTGAATATGATCTCGAGTAAAGATCAAAATAAAAACACAAAATAAACAGTTTGCATTTCCTATGCCAATGCCCAACTCTATTCCAAAGTACAAATTTTTCTCGTAGTTGTTTGTTTTCTTTCAGACACAAGATAAACTCAGAGCCCAAATACATGACCTTTATCAAAGCGGCAAAGTGCATTGAAACCTGTCTTCTTCGGGCGGGTGTTACTGATCAGAGAAGAGGAACAGTCCAGGAGGAATCACAATTGCCTACGCATACCCTCAGGCATAAATCTTGGCGTAATCCTCTTCTAACCTAACCTAGGGAGCAAAGGGCAAACTTTTCACATATTAACAAGTGCTATCAGCTTTAAGTCATTGCTCAATAGGCAATTTTACACAGCGGAAGGCACAATGACAACGCTTGTGCACAAGACAATCAAAAAAATTTTGACATCATTAATGTGGCAAAAAAAAACCAAAAGGACAAAAAATTGAAGATTTATAGGAATTTTAAGTTTCTAAGTTTTGTCATATAAGTAAGAACAAAAATTGAGGTTTTAGAAAGATTTTTAGTTTTTGTATAATTTTCTTGAGTGGAGTTAATACAATTTTAAAACCTAAGACACTCTGTGATTACTCAATTGTAAAATTTATATATTTCCCAGTTAAGGAGATATTAACATCAATTAAATAAAAATACTATAGAGATTTCAATTAAATTCTCAATTTAATTTTTGACCAAAAACAATTATTCAAGCCAGATAAAATTAAAAAAATTGGTTTTCGCAGGAATGTGAGCAGGGGCAGGTATATTCAGTTGCATATATTCGATGTGGTGTTTCATTGCTGTTCTTTCCCATATTGAAGGCGCAGATTGATTTATTTATGCCCACAACCGAAGGATGGGGGTATATTAACTTTTTCACGCTGTTTGCAACACATCGAAATATCCATTTCCGGCCCTATAAAGTATATATATTCTTGATCATCGTAAAAATGTAAGACGATATAGTCATGTCCGTTAAAATAAAGATATTGAGCTGGAATTTTGTACGGATTCTTTGTGTTCATAGGCAGGTTAAGTTGAAAGATGGGCTATATTGGACTATATCTTTATATGGCATCCATATAGACCCATCTGTTGATTTATGGTCTTAGACCCATTTAAGCCACATTTGTTATCCAATTTCGCTGAAATTATGAGTACAGTGACCTATGTAAGGCTAAACGACACACGTGCCCTATATGGTTCAGATCGGTCTAAATTTAGATATTCTGCCACATTTACATATCGATTTCACGGCTTAAGTTCTTGGGCCTACAAAAGGAGCATTTTTTAACCGATTTCGATATTTGGAACATTGGGTTGTATTAGACCCTTATACATCCTTCCAGAATATGGTGGAGATCGGACTTTATTTAGATATAGCTGCCACATAGACCTATTCCATTTTACCGTCTTTAACAGTGTATTAGACCCCACGACGTCAGTAAGGAGTTTCGTCCAAATGCGACCATATTTCGTAAGTAATGAATTTTTCACTGTATTATGACGAAATATGGTTAATATACATATCCAAGGTATTTGATGGGTATCCAAAATTCGTTCCGGCCGAACTTAATACCTTTTTACTTGTTTTGATTTACATTTATCAAAAAAAAAAAATATATATATACATACAACATCAATTCTGAACCACATCTAAAAACGAAATTTTTATATCCACTTATTGTTGACTGAGGAGATGAATTCGGGTAATTTCTTTTAAAGCCATTTTATTATATGATTCTTCTTAGAAATTGACTATATATTTAACTTAAAATGTCTGTAACACCTTAACTATGTTACACCAATTGGTAAAGAGAACCATTTCCTCATAAAATAATTGTAGTTTTCTGGGAAATTGTAATATAATATCATGTAAAGCAGTGGAAAAATCATAATTTCTAATTGGTTTGCAAGTGGTGTAAACAAGTGTCCATACACAAAATCGCATTTAATAGTTTTCGATGCGGAAATTTTTATTAGGTTTAGGTAGTTTTTCATGCCTTTAGGTTGTTGGCAAATGGCGTTGCAATTTCAAATATTTCTGGTAAATGTGTAATTTTTTATTGTTCATTTTTGTTTTCTCTAAATTGAATTGAATATTATTTAGAAATCGTTGTGCAAAAAAACTGCAACAAAACCCGTATAAGTTAGCAGTTACAATTGCGTGGAAATGTACAAAAAGTACTTGCAATTTTTTCAATTCATCCAACCATCAGTCACTGGCAGCCTTTTTCTACGTATGTCTTCCCCCTTTACCTTTGGCAAAAACTTTTTTACCCTCTTCCCTCTTGAACGTTGCTGTGCGCATTTTGGTTAGCTAGATATCAATTTTGTGGTTTCTTGCAGTGCCATTCATTTTGTGGTCACAAATTGAAAACTGTAAATAAATGTTGGTGTAAAAAGGCATCACAAATAATTTTCCCCCTTCCACCATACTCTTCCACACGTTTTTCTTTAAAACTAGGTAATACCTATGTTGGTATCATTATTGGAGAATGCTACTTTTATGCATCTTTCGGGAAACTTCACTAATAGGGTATGAAATTAATATTTTTACCTTATTTCTCATGGTCTACATAAAATTTTGTTTGAGGTTTAGTAAATTACGCTTTTTTATATGAGCATTTTACAAGGCTGAAGATCTCATAAATGTCGCCAGCATTAGTGAGGGACATTTTTTTCTGATGTGCTCGACAGTATTGCAATCCAGGTGTTAGCTTCATAGGCGGGCATGCAAAGCTCTGGTCAAAGACTCGTACAAAAGATGCGCTTAAAAAGGAAGGTGTCAATAAAAGCTCATCTCTTAAACTTTATTTGACCTATTTAATTTTTCTCTTCTGTCTCTAGGTCCAGAATTAACAAATAGAAGGTTAAGTTACTTACGTAAACATAAAGTGGATAGGCCCCATAAACATCATTAAAATTGTCAAAATGTGCCTATTGTGAATGTTAACAAATGTCAGTGTAAATTCTTTCTCTGACAAAATGCTGCATATTGCAAATCCGCGCATTATTTTTTTCTTTTTATTTAACATCTTTTGAAAAAAAAATTAAATAAACTTGATTTTGAATTTGAACAACGCTCATTGCAAACAAGTAAGAAAAACCTTAACAATAAAAATTTTAACAAGCTTGATCTTGGCTTGGCGTAAACTTGTTAATTGAATCCTGCTCAAGACCAAAGACAATACTTTCTTACATTGGTCGTTAGGATTTCCTACACGCAATTGCATGAAGTTATTGGCTATAACTTTTTTGGTAAATGGAATTGCCCTGCCGCTTTCATTAAACAGAAAGTACTCACTGAACTTTCTTCATATTCAATTAAGGATTTATAAGCATTTTAAGTTAATTTGTAAATCATTGACGGAAGTTTTAAATTAAATGTTTCCTACATTGGTCGTTGGGATTTCCAACATTTCCTACATTGGTCGTAGTGGCTTCTACACGCCTCTGCATAAAATTATAGACTACAACTTCCACCTTTTTTTTTTTGGTAAATGAAAGTGCCCTGCCGCTTTCTGCAAAGTAAAGATTTTGTTAAACAGAAAGTTACCACTCAACTTTCTTCACAATCAATTGAGGATTTAAAAGCATTCTAAGTTAATTTGTAAACCATACCTGAAGTTTTAATCAAATGTTGATTCTCAAAAAAAGTATAAAAGTATTCTCATTGAAGAAACTGTAAAGGCTACCAAATTTTACTCAAGTAATTGGCATATTTGGTAGTCAGAATCATTACGTCATTGGCTCTCCCATTCAGCTACCAACATTCATCCGCTGTCCATGTAGTAAGTAAAGTGGTAGAAGATATGGTGGTCGATATCTTAAAATTTCTTGCAGCGAAATAAGTGGAAAGATTGACAGACGTCTTCTCTAGGGGTCAGAGAGTTGTTGGACGATCTGTAGATATACAGGTCAACTGCAAAAAATAAGCACGAGCGACAAATACAGATACAAAAAGGCGACGTGATTCTTTGAGATATGGCCAAAAAATGCCACCAATTACCTTAGTATCCACTTACAAGGGATGCTCTATAGATAGATGCAGTTTGAAGAGGGTTGCCATCGAGGACTCCCATTTCAAAAACACCTTGACCGTACACTTGAATAGGATTTTGGTAACGGATTTGGATTGATTTTACGAGCTGACAGCTGTGGTATTCTATTACGTGAGAATGAGGGAGTGATGTTCCTCACGAAATGGGTTTCAGGCTAATGCCGCCTCTGCATTCGTCCGGTAAACCCCTAGCGGAGCTTAGACAACGCTCTGTTGCTCGTAACCATTAAGTTGGCAATGTAGGTGCTATTGATTTCACATCCAGTTTAATGCCCGACCTGGATTTAATGACCGACCTGGCTCTGAACTTGTTGTTGTAAACACTCGAGAGAACTTCATTGCATGCAAATGCGCCATGTGGTGTCCGACTACATTTTCGAACACAGATAACGGGCCTAATTAAACTGAAGACACCAAAAAACACTGCAGCATAGGGATATGGATTTTATCTTTGGAAGGAGAAATAAAGTACTCGGAGATGCAATAATCAGAAGAATAAGAGCTCGGAAAAACAAGAAAGTCGTTGGCCAAATGAAACTCGTCATAGGCAGGCAGAAGAAATTAGCAAGGATATCCAAAATGAAATTAGAAATTTGCAAGGATATCCAAAATGGCGTATTAGAGATAAAAGAACTCTAGAATGGATAATTGTAATGAAGTTAAAGGCAATTTAACGCTGGGTTAAAAGGCACAGGGAACTGGAAACTGCGATTGGCGAACTTACACCAAAGACAATAGTTCAGACGATGACGAAGAAGGAGAGGAACTAGAGGGCGTCAATGAGATACCCCGAACAAGCACTGCACAAGAAGAAGATGGACTTGGACGCAACGGCGTACACTGTAAATGCGGAGGTCTGAACGCCGGTAAATTAAATATATATGTGGATAATCACCATCTATGGGGTCCACCTCGAATTTAAGCGAAGCGGTTCCGAGTTGGAATTAATTCCGCGGGATAACACAGGGTGGGCTTTTAGCCGGTACCGTTGATACGGAGCCCAGCATACGGCGACAGACTTACTCGTCAGTTGCTTAATGCATTTTCCCATCCTGGACGACAAAAAAAAGAATAAATAAATAAATACGAACCCGATGCAGAATGGAGGGTGTAGATTATAGAATTGGAAGAAGTTAAACAGTGGCGAAAATATCATCCCACTTTGGGGAACTCTGTTTTACTTTTTATCCCTAAATTCCATTTATGACAGGCGGCTACAAAACAATTCACGATTCAACCTTTTTAGGCTTGACCGGAGGGAAATGTTGGCGATGTCCTCAAAAAGCGTGACACCGTTCATGGCAGGGCATCAATTAATTGAGAGCTCGCTCGGCTTTTTGTTCATTAATGACGTGCAAAGTAGTCGTCGTTGTAAATTATGTACGAAAACCATACTGATACTCAACACATGACAATTCTTTAAAAAGGCTAGGGAGAAGTAGTGTCTCAAGTTTGTTACTTAATGGCGAGTGAAGGGAATTCTTCTTGCTCGAATCCTTTTCTGATTTCATTAGCTGGGATCACTCTGCCCATTTTTCAGACATTACCAACTGTGAGACACAGTTTGAAAACTTCGTATATGGGGAATTAGTGCTCAAGACTCTTGGCTACTAGCGAGAAAAGGGAAATCATACAGACATATGATCCTCCCTTGCTCGAATTCTTTCCGGACTTCAGTAGTAAAGAACACTCTGTCTATTTTCCAGACATCGAAACCCGTAAGAGTGTCCAGATTTTTGGATATGGAGAAGTAGCAAAAGAATTGTCTTGGTACCAGCGAGAGGAGGGAAATCGGGCCTTCATCCTTTTCCCTTACTATATTTCATTATGGGCTTCAGTAGTAGGAAAAACTCAGGCAAGATATCAGAGACAGGTTGAGGATCTAAGCCGGGATCGGGGGATGGATTTTTGTGGCACCTATATCCTGTTATTGACTGTTATAGCCCATTTGCAGTGGAAAATTTTAAGCGGATTGCGTGATGTTAATGCTACAGTGATTTTGAGATACGAAAGGACTTAGCAGATCGACAAAGAATGTTAAGGCATTCCCAAATAAATATACCTTAAAGGGTCAAAGATTAGTGTACTCTCCATACGAAGATAGTGGAGAATAAAAGGGACCTTTTATATTTTAAAGTTAAGCAATTACAGCCATTTTAAGTTATTCATACAAAATTTCAAAAAAATTTAATTTTTTGTCGTCGAAATTTTCATTTTTTGAAAAATTTTAACCAAATTTTAGTTTTTTTGAAATTTTCGTTTATAAAAAATGTTGTCAAAATCAGTTTTTTTACAAAATGTCACTAATTATTTTCTATTTTTAATTTTAGTTTTGTCAATTTTTTTTTTTTTATTTTTAGGATAATTAAATTTTCAAAATTTCTTGTCATAAAATTTTCAAAATTTGATTTATAAAAAATGCTGTAAAAACTGAATTTAAAAAAAAAAATTAAATATAAATAAACTTTTTAAATTTTCTTTTTACATTTACTTTTTTGTCCAAATTAATTTTTAAAATTTTGCGGAAACGTGTTTCTCTTAATTTATTCGGTCTTCGGTTAAACAAATTAAAATTTTTTGTTAAAATCATTTTAATATTTGAATTTAAAAAAAAAAAATAAGATTTTATTTATTTAAAAAAAAAAATTTTAAAACTGTTTTTTTTTATTTAAGTTTTTCAAAATTTAATTTAATTTTTTAAATTAAATTTAATTTTTTAAATTTAATTTAATTTTTTAAATTTAATTTTTAAAATTTTGGAGAAAAATTCCATTTTTTTAAAAAATAATTTTGTCACCTTTTATTTAAAAAAAAATCGGATTTATTCACAAAACTTAATGTAGATTTGAAAAAGGGTTTATTTGACCTATTTCCTTTATAGAACTGTCGAATAAACCTACATGTTTTTAGGTTTTATAAAGTTTTGTGATTAATTTTTATTTATTATTTTTTGTTTTTGAAGTCATATTTATGAATCCATGTCAGTTTTAAACTTTAAGCATTTTTTTTTATCCTTAAACATTTTTTTAGCTTTTTAAATTAACAACAACTGTTAAGATTAGATTAGAGTGGCAGTCTGAAAACAGATTTACCTTGACAATTTTGATCCATTTTGATGCCACAGGAACTAGGAATTTTTGCATAGACCGTTTTAAATGTGGTCGCTTTCATTTAAATCCTTGCACAACTCATTTAAAGATAATATGGTGGCTCCCAGAAGATGTATGGAACCCGTAACTAAAATATCCAAATCTTGCATATTATCAGAATACACCTCACGTATATGTTGAAAGCAGGCTAGAACTGATGTATAGGTTTTGGCTGTGCCAGATTTATCTCCTGATTCTTGACATAACTCCTGCCAGCATTCTAAATGCAATTGCCCCCGTTTCAATTGTTCGATTTGGGTATATAACACAGATTGGGTATCCTGATTTTGTATTGCTGAACTTGTGGCTATATTGGGTACAAAACACACCATATCGAAGTGACAAAATTTATGTAATACAGTGAGAAGGTGTTTCGCATCTCGATCTCCGGTGGTGTTGAACATAAGAACCTTGGGGTTTGTACTAAGATTAGTGACTTTGGCAAACCATTCGCCACATACCTGCATGCTTTCCACAGTATGGGCACCATCCAAATGCATGCTGAAAGCGAAAAAGGGTTATTTTTTAATAGAAAATTTTTAGTTTTTTAGTTTTGCTTACTTGAAATTAAAAATTTTGGCTATTTGACATCTTCCCGGCCAATTGCAGTTTAACAAACCCAATATTGCCTCTTCGCTTAGTATAGGTTTATTACATTTTTGGCGTAGGAACAAATCGCTGCGATTCCTCCTCAACCAATCATAGGCTAACTGCATGGCCAATGAGCCATTTAGCAAAATAATTTGATTTAAGGAATCCTTTAAATTTTGTCCATGGCCCCCTGGGCCAAAATAGCTTTGAAATTCTGGTACCATATACAAAGTGGCATTTTTTTCCTTGCATCTCTCTTTTAAAACCTGCAAACATTCTGCTTGACTTGCCGAGGTATAAACTGTCGAATTAGGCTTTATAATGCCCGCTTTTTGCCAAGCGATTTGCTTAAGGGTATTACCCAATAGCTTTGTATGCTCCAAACCCAATGAGGTAATGCCTACAGTTTTGGTATGAGGCACCACGTTAGTGCAATCCAATTCGCCTCCTATGCCAACTTCTAATATGGCCACGTCCACCTTTTCAGCCAAGTAAACGTGAAAACACATTACTGTCAAAAATTGAAAATAGGCAGGCATATCGCTGGGATCATCTTGCTGCGATTTAAGGGCATTGTAGACGGGCCAGAAATATTTGGCAAATTTCTGTTTCGGTATGGGCTGACCATTGAGACGTATGCGTTCAGTCAGAGACACCAAATGGGGTGAACTAAAGAAGCCTGTCCTAATGCCATATTGTCTGAGGATTGATTCCGTTAAGGCGCAGGTTGAACCCTGTAAGACAAAGATACAAATTTTGTTAATGTTATAAAAAATAAATTTATAAGAACAAAACTTTTATGTATTACAAATGTCAATGTGATTGTATCACAATGGACAAAAAGGTCAAATGGAGTCTGAGGGCAGACTGCCAGTAAAACTTTTCTACCTACATATCGTTTCTAACCACTGTCCTCTAACAATTTTAATACTCTGAGCATTAGAATGTTTACATTATGCACAAAAATGTATTATGCACGGAAAAAACAAATCGCGAGTACACTTGGTAAGTTAATTGATTCACTATCTCGAGTTTTTGGTTGGTGAGAGAGATAATAATGAAATCAATCATATGCGAAGCAAAAAACATTAAGCAGTTCACCTTGACCCCTACACTTCACTGTAGCCGGTAATTGCAATAGAATTTTTTGTTTCAGTGTTTTGGCTTACGCTTCCGCACATACTTATGATCCCATATAGATTAGGCCTATAGTCCATACTTGTTTGACAGTTAATTGTTCTAAAGCCGTAATGCTTTTGATACGCTATAATTTCAAATTAAATATGTTTTTGTTTTCAAGGGCATAGTGCAAGGTGGGCCATTAGTCATACCCAGATTAAAGTGAGGCAAAAATTGTTTAAGCTATAGTTTTTACACGAATTTAATTGAGATCGGGACACCCGCACTTAGAACATACAATATACTCGTTGCCATAAGCCAATATTCTAATACAATATAGTCGCCGGAGATGGCAAGTGATGATAAAGCAGAGAAAAATTGAGCGTTCCCTGTACAGACACCAAAGCCAAGTATACAGCAGACCAATCTAGCTACTAGTTCTATGCGCCGTTTGACCCTATCGAGTCCTCATCGGACAGAGGCTGCTGCATTAGTATCTAATGATGTTTTTCGCCTTTTTAACGTGCCACTTATCCAACTTGCTTTTTTAATGCGCCTAAAATAACGGTATGTACTTAGCTGCTTTTAGCATACAAACTAGGTGTTGCCAGATTAGAAAAAAAACAAAGGGCAAAAGTTGATACATAAATAAATGTCAACAGCCGGCCCAATTTGACGATATTAAGATGTCAGATTTTTGTTTGCGTTCTATTTGTTGTTATCTTCTTTCTTAATAGGTGATTGGTGGGGTCCAGTGCTGCATACAGGGCAGATGTAAGGGAAAATATCGTCAAACCTTTAGCGTTACGAGTCCAGTCTGTTGCAACCTCCAGATTTCAGTTGGGCCAGAGTAGTGCTGTTCCTCGAGAACAAGTCTTTCTCATCATCAACAATAGGTTGTGGGCACCCACCAAGGACTATATTCGGTCGGTATGGTAAGGTCACACTAGTTACTGCCTCTTGGTGGATATCCTGCGAACCCGCCTTCTATGAGGAAGTTGTGAGCGGAACTGTGTTGACGGATAGTGATCTTAAGCATTCAAATATTGTTCTTCTTGTTCCTGGAAGCCAAAAAAACTGTTCTGATAGAAGTTCATAGTGGTGCTTAAGCCGCTATTACACGGCATGTAGTTGTTTGATGACATGCCACTTTTTGTATTCACATCTAATTTGATATAATTGTCAAAATTGAAAATTTACCTAAGATTCATCAGTGGTTGTATCGTTGATTTCGCTGTTTTTGGGCAAGTGACGCTAACTTCTATTTGTACAATGCGATTCACACCTGTATGTTATAATCTAAAAATGGGTGCAAATCAAATTTTTTATTAAGATATTTGGTTTGACATATTTGTTTAAATCATAAAATTTGGGCAAACAATTTAAGTTGGGGTTGCTTTCCTACAACTGAGAGCAAAAAAAGCTAATTTCTTTATGTTTACCATCGGTTGGGCTATCGTCTTATAGGTTTTCAACAGGGTTTCCTTATACATTCCTCAGGTGCTGCTTGCCATAGATCTGAGGACTCTGCTCTTGCTCCTAGCTCATATTCTGCCCTTTTTTGTCATGGGAGAGGCAAATCAGGTGTCAGTAAGGTGTAACTGATGCTTTGGCATTGAGTCGTCCTATGTTGCAACGTGGTCAGCTAGGTCTTGGTCGTCAACAGTGGGTCACAAGCTTGACCCGCTTGGTAATATGTTCAGCAGTAGCATACAACCCTATAAATATTGCCGCATCAGTGTATGGGAATGCATCGTTCTTGCAATTTAATTGTCTGCAAGACAACATCCACTTTGATGCGGTAGATAAAGCTGAAACAGAGCAATTTAACTGTCTGTTAAATGAAATATCCTGCCAATGCCTCATTTCATTAGGAGCAGACCACCTCCCCACAATTCTCCATTGACCAACTGACCTTTTAGCATCTGAACGCCGACCATTTTACATTTCATTAGGATCAGACAACCTTCCAATAATACTCGCCATTGACAGACCATCCCACTTCATAAGCTTTGAAAGCCGGTTGTTTATCAATTAAAATAAACTCGATTGGGATGGGTGCATAGAATACACCAATCGCGGAAACTGTGAACTACCGTCAATTTATTCAACATCCTCTGAGGGGTCTCCAAGCCGATAAAAAATATTACAATTTACTGTGGACAAAGTTATTAAGGTCATCCGCAACTTCATATCGTCCAAGCTGCTGAGCCCCGACAAAATTTCTACACTAATGATAAAGAATGGATGTACGTTTTGTCGAGTGCCTGGCAAGGGTCCTTAAGCATTCTTTAAATGTTCCAGCATGTTTGGAAAATGGGCAGAGCTATCCCACTACTAAACCCAAGAAAGAATTCAAGTACATTCTCTCGCCGGTACTGAAGATACTTGAGCAACTAGTCCTTCTAAACCTTACACTACAACAACTAATTAATGTCTAAAATACGCTGAGTGATCCATCGTGAACTTGAACTGCACAATTCATGACATTACACATAATAGTTCGATTAAAAAGTGAGAAGTAACTGCAACCTTTTCAAGAATCTGCAATGAGTCAGTATAATGCGAAAGAAATTAAAAAAATTTAACAAAAACTTACATAACTAAATCTGCTTTATGAATTACGTACAAACCAGGGCGGATGTATAAATTAAACGCATCTGCCTTGGCTCAAGCAGTTAAAAGATAATACTGCTATCTGGTTCGAATGTTATTATTGAAGTAATCTCAGTATTAATATAATAGTTGATGCAAAATCCCAGCCCTAGAAATATTTCCATTGAATTCATATTTCACCAACAAACTGTCGTCATACCTAATCATTGCCAGGGCTTATCATTAAATGCAAATAGACGTAATTAGCAAATCTTTACGGGGAATTCAGACGTAATTTTAATCGTAAAAGTTACTTTAATGAATCACAAGACATAAAAGAAACTTAAAATACACAGAGAGAATTTTCCTTCATAAATGTTATGATCGGGTTTCATTACCCTTCATTACATAAATATTAACGAAAAATTCATAAAGATTTAGTATATTCTTAATGAAAGAAAATGTATGTAAAAAGTTCTTATATGAGGGTTTGTCGAATGATAGCAATTTTCTATGGTGAGATGTAAAAATGACGTGGGGGTTGTTTTTTACACTGGTGAGAAAAAAAATTAATTTTGCTGTGCCAATCGACCATTTTTTCTAACACTGACTAATTTTGGCGTTTATCAAAAATCAAATAATACAGAAAAAAGTCAGAAAATAATTATTATTTGCGTAATGAATATTTTTCAACAATATTTTCTATTACTGCTAGCTGCTATTGGGTTCCCCAAAAAGTAATTGCGGATTTTTTAAAAGAAAGTAAATACCTTTTTAATAAAACTTAAAATGAACTTTAATCAAATATACTTTTTTTTCTAAAGCAAGCTAAAAGTAGCAGCTGATAACTGACAGAAGAAAGAATGCAATTACAGAGTCACAAGCTGTGAAAAAATTTGTCAACGCCGACTATATGAAAAATCCGCAATTACTTTTTGGGCAACCCAATATGAAATTTTGTTTCATACATGTAAAGAAAATGTTCATATTTAAAGTTTTGTGAATGCCGGTGTTAATGTATACGTGAAAGAGGGTCAGCATTTTGCCACAATTTCTCGTTTGTTTATTTGTTGGACATGTTTACTCCCATGATTTTGTTGTGTGCAAAAGCAATAATGAAAAACACACACACACACATGACCCCATGCACAGGTGCAATCCCAAGGCAGTCGGTTGTACGTACCGGATTGACCCGATGAAGTCCTTCGTCGGCAAGGGCTGCCACCTCAGTGTACAACACACTGCTACAACAACAAAAACAACCATACGTCATTTATTCTGCGTAAAATCTTAAAGCAATTGGGTGTTTTTAACTTTGCAGTGAAGACCATCAAAATTTACACAATAAAGGTAACCGTGAAGTAAAATTTGTTCGACTTTGGAACACTTGGTTTCGAGTACAGCGTCGGTTCCATGTGTCGGAAAAATCCAGCCTTCCCAGAGGCTGGTCAAGAATCGCTTCCCCCTTCCACATGCAAGTGTGACTTATGTATAAATTTTATCTCGATAAATTTAACTTAATATCAAAGCTTTTGGTTTTTTTTCTTTTTTATAGATGTAATGAAAACATTTTATTAAACAGTAGAACAGGGTTCCATGAATATAAAAATATTTTTATTAATTTTAGGAAATTTTTTCTTAAATTTTATGAAAAATACCCACAAATGTTGTGAAAGTTTTTCATAAATCTTATGACAACTTTTCATAACCTATATGTTTGATTTTCATAAATATTATGACATGTTTCTTTGAATTGAGATTTATGAAATGTGTTTCATAAATGTTGTGAAAAGTTTCATTGGGACGTATTTAAACATTCTTTTCTTTAATATCATGAACATTTTTCTTTCTGTGTAGATTTCGTTTAGTATTATTTAATGCTTATGCAATTTTAATTTAATAAAAAAAAACTATCTCAATTGGTTAAGCCCCCTTTTTAGAACCTGCATGCTTTTGCCCTAGCTCCTGCCGTTATACTTTCTAAGGAAACCGGATCACTTACTTGATCTTTGAACTTTTTGAAATCTAAACAAAAGGAATGAAATGTGTTTTTAGCAGGTCATCACAATTTGATAAGGAATAGAAATGAGCTCATTAGTCTATTGTATCGTTATATGATTAGACTAACTTTTGCTCTTTATGACAATAAACATATACCAAACGATTTAAAATACTTGGTTCCTTTATAATTCCTTTTCCCTTTACCTACCTTTCCTTTGGTACCAGCCACATGTATAATTGACAAAGATCTTAAATCATCCAAGTTCAAGCCACTGCGTTTTAGATACTTTTCGGTTTCTTGCAAAGAATTCAAACGTTTTTGCTGATGTAATGAAGAACGCAAAGCCTCAGCATTGGATTGCAATGAGTTGAGAGCCTTCACAGCTTCCTAAAACAACACCCAAAATTTATAAATGAATTGATAAGTAAAATTAAAACAACAAAATATAATGTAATAGCTCACCTCATATTCTCGCCCACCTTGTTGTTCTACTCTAAAATCATCAATGCTATTATTGAGACTAAAGCCATTGCTCTCCCCAGAAGCGGCCTTGCTGAGTGGATACTGCCTTGGCCTCGTCGCCACCTTCCCCTTGTTGCCCTTTTCGAATCCATCGTAAGACGATACCAATTCTGGTGTTGTTTTTCTAATATCTACAGCCTGTTGTGTTGTCATCGATTTACCGCCTTTACTCTCATAGTCGTTTTTTTTCGAGGAGATCAATTTCTTACCATTTCTTTGGATGTTCGGTGTACTTTCTTCCTGTGTTTGCAACATTTTATAGCCACTTTTCCTTCTCCTAATGGTGGTGGTGGTCTGATAGTATATTTGTTCGTTTGTTAGGATTATTGACGACGATGCGAGACCAGCGACGCATACGTTCTGGTTTAAGGTACAACAGCGTCTAATGAGTGGTGATCGAAATAAAACATGTGTTGTGGCCAGCATTTTGTTTTTTGTTGTTGTTGTTGGTTGTCTACCCTCCCCGAGTAATTTTTATTAATTAAGGTATGCTTTATATAGAGAACGATAGTTTCCAATGTATGATTTGCCAGAGGTTTTCTAAAAAGAGAGCGCGAGAATACCTTTCAGAGAGTTTGATTTGAGCTATTTGAAATCTGTTTACCAATGAAAGAAGATAAGGTGGTGTTATGATGGTGTGGTATATTTCATATAAATAAATGAAAGAGTATTGATGACGACTATCGTCATTCATGAAATCAAAGCGGCAGACCGAAGTGAAACAAATAATTGATTTAACTATCTAATTCTTGACTTAAGGGTTTACAAAGGCGCCAAACTCACTTTAAAAACTCTTGAAAAGAGAGGCATTAGAAGTCAAGGATCAAGGCAAATGTTTTCACATTGAAAACTAATTCTTGACTTAAGGGTTTACAAAGGCGCCAAACTCACTTTAAAAACTCTTGAAAAGAGAGGCATGAGCTAACGGGTGAATGTGGTCCTCCCATTGCACCTGAAGAAATTGACCTCCTTCGACAAACCAGAGTAGTTCTGGTTCAATTACAATGCGGTAGATGCAGCCGTCTTAACTTCTACAGAGAAAGGATTGATAGCAACCTGCAGGATGTGTGTCCCGATTGTGACCTGGGACCATACGACACACGTTACTTGTTTAACTGCCCACTCGACTCAGACTCAGATCCCTCTGGACGCAGCCCACCTTATCCGCAGAGTTCTGGGATCTGGATATTTAATGGAACCAAGCAGACGAAAGAAACACAACAACACCAACAACATATTGCGTATAATGGAAAGCTCCATACGAAGTAACTGTAATTGAAGTCGCGGACAATCAGCGGCATCGAGTGGCAGTCTCAGTAAGCGGCGGGGCTGCACCGGGGAGTCATGATTAAATGCCTATAAAACTCGATATGACAATGTGCCTTCAAATAACTAAAGGCCATCATGAGCAACTTGGGGGCAGATATTGAAATCGTTCTGTTGAGTAAACGTGGCAATTCGAATTGAACAACCTTCGTAATTCTCGTAAAAAGGCGTTTGTCAGTCCGTTTTTCAGAGTACCGTTCAGATCCGTAGGTAAAGACCCTCACGCTAAGGTTGATCTGGATTTCTGCTCCTTAAAAATCGCAAAATCCTCTTCAGTTTGAATATTTAGAAAAGTATTTATGGGATTACACATAGGAGTGGTATCGCTTATTCTTTTGTCATGGGGCTTACAATTTTAGCATTTGGCCTTCTAATCTCTAATGTAAGGTCAATCATAGCTCCGAACTTTTGCGTCATACTTGAAGGTCCTCTAAATTTTTTTGAATTTAAATGCATAAGTATGGACCCAGCAGTAGCGCTTCTTTTCATGGACCAGCCTATAAAAGCCGTAACAAGGTTTCCATCCAGAGAGGTCTTCTCCAAAGTAACATTTATGCGTAACGAATATTTCACAAAATCGTAAACAATCTTTAACACAAGATCCCATTTTTTGAGCCGTTTTTTCGAATCTATTTCCATCCATTGATTTTATAACTTAATGCCTTACTGTGTCCAGGGAGAGACGATCTTCTATAGGACTTGGAGGAATGAGGAGGAGTTGAAGGTGGTTAATCACCTCTTGTGTCACTGCCTTCTAACTGCAAGGAAACGGCATAGCCCTAGGGTTTAAAACCTGTATTCGCTTCTAGATTCTGTTCAGGTGCATAGTCCATTGACACTCTGGACTTTTGCATGTGCCAAAATGGGAGAAGCTCTCACCAATGAGAACTACGGTTCACCTGGCTCGATTAAGGGAGTCTAGAAACTGTTGAAAAGCAATATTATCCTAGGATCTAAAATTATTCTGGGTTGGGCTAATCTACCTCCAAGACGTTTATCAAAGCTTACGCCTTTAACTTCTGTTTTTATTATACTATCTTGCACCACATTGCAGTGGAAATCTATATTCTTCTGCGTTTTTCTGAAACTTACTTCTCTTCTAGGGCGAATGCAAAATATAGTTCTATGATCTTGCATTGAAGGCGAAGTAGCAACATTTGCATCTGCTTAATCCAATCCAACTTAACACAATGATAAGGTCTGGTCACCCGAGCAGCAATGGACACTATTCTAGGCTCTAGTGGATTACTTATTTTTCAATGGCAAATTATTTAATTGTCCTTTGCTTCAATCTATTTCATAGTGGAAACACGCTCATACCTTTCGCTGCACAATACAGCGGATTTCTTTACAAAAAACGCTAGTTGTCAACACTGAAAATAAGCACGTTTAACGTTTCCATTTATTTTCTTTTTTATACATTTGTTTGTGAACATCTTTAAATTTTGTAGTTTGAAAAATAAAAAAAAACTAACAACAACAAAGGTATTGTCTTTGGCAGCACAATTAAAGATAAATAAAAATTTTAGGTAAGTGGAGGGCCATAAATTATGCAACAACAACTAAATTCATTAAAAATTGGTGTATGAGTTTGGTTGTTTTTTGGGTTTCTATAGCAATAACGTGCCTTATTTTATTACTTACATGTTTTATTGTTTATATGTCTTCCACATTGATAATATTTCACAAATTTTTGCATTTATTTTTTAATTAATGGCCACTTTTCACTGCTAAAGCAAATTGTTCCATTCAAAAAACTCATTTTCTTGGTATACACTAAACAGCTGTTTACACTTTGCACATTGCGCCAACGCTGTAAGCAGTGCTGCGGCAGCTTGCCAAATGACCTATCTCAACACTGTATTAACGTATATTTAAATTTACATAGAAAATGTGTAGAAAATATATTTTTAAAATTAAATTTGCGCCTTTTTTTAGCGTGTGAGATTAATAATTAGACTATTTGATGTAATGTTCTATAGATGATTGCCTGTCAAATATACGAATCAGACTGTTTACGTTAAAATGCTGATAAGAACTGTTTTTCCAATTCAGATTTTCAGCTATCATTAGTAGCAGAGTATGAGTATTGAGCGATGAAACGTCTGTGTTCCCCTCCGTATAACACTCAAGAGCCAGTGGTGCTTAAAAAAATTGCCCATGATAACAATAATGAGGATGAGACAGATGATCATTCTAATACGACCAATGATCCCATAAGTGATGTTGATGAAGATGATTTAGTTACTGGACAAAAAGAAAGGTAAGAAACAATTTTTTTTTGTTTGTATTAAAACTATCTAACCTCTTAACCCTTAGCATTGATTTTCCCACCCGCCTGGGTAAATGTGAAGTATGCGCAGCCCTAGAAGCACGCTACACCTGCCCCAAATGTGAAGTGAAAACCTGCTGCCTTAACTGTGTTCGCATACACAAAAAGGAACTCGAATGTGATGGCATACGAGATCGCACCAAATTCATTCCGCTCAAAGATATGACAAAAATGGATTTTATGAGTGACTACTATTTCCTGGAAGAATGCACTCGCTATGTAGAAGATCGTAAAGGAGATCGAGTTAAACGTTACACACGCTACAATTGTGAATTGCCCATACATTTGTATCGCTTGAGGCAAGCGGCCAAGGATAGGAAATGCACTTTGAAAATATTGGTGCAGAATTTTGAACGCCATAAAGAAAATACCACCTATTATGATTGGAAAACCAAAAAAATCTGGTGGCGCATTAAATGGATTTTTGTCAACGCTGGCAGTTTGTGCTATGTGGATGAGAAATGTTTGGAGGATAGATATCTAAGAGACTTGCTGGAGAAATATGTGAATAAAGAAAGCGAGGAAGAGGTCCCAGAAAAAAGAAAATTAGAATACTATCAAAGCAAAGGTGTGCAAAGACTGAAGGTAGGTGGGGGCATGGTGAAAAAAGAAATAGAAACGAAACTCTTTACCTTCTTTTCTTTATCTGTTGGCAGGTCTTATTGAAATCTGAAGGTATTAAAAAATGCAAAGATCGTTTTTACCTTTTGGATGTTAATAAAACTTTGAAAGAGAACTTGAGAGGAAAAACTCTGGTGGAATATCCCTGCATTTATATAAGCTATGAGGAAGATGCTAGTGGTTTTGACGTCATCGATAGTGGTAATATTAGACATGTCGAAAAATGTTTCGAAAATTAATTTTGTTTTTTCCCACCAGATGAAGATGTAGAGGCAGTTACCAAACAACATTTGGATAATTTGGAAACTTATCGCCAGGCCGTTCTGGAAAAACAACGTAGAGAAAAAGATAAATCATCTTCCACAGATGAAGAGGAGGATGCCAATGATATTATTGCCATGCAAAAGTTGCAAAAAGAAACCCGACGCAAAGAAAGACAACGCAAGCGTGAGGAATATGAGAGTAAACAAAACAACAATTTCCTTTTTACTGATGAGCAATTAATGGAGGTCTTATCTTCCACCACAGAAGATGAAGAAGACCAAGATCAGTGATTGAGTGAAATGTGATTCATTTTTTATTAAATAAAAATAAACAATTTATGTTATATGGAACAATTCGTTTAATAGTTTTTTTCTATTTTTTTCGTACTTCACCTAAATTAATAAATGTAATTAAATTGTCTTAATTTTCATCATCACTTATAAAAAAAGAAAAAAGTTATAGTTAAACCGACTCAAAAAAATTTTCCTTTCTTAAAAAAAAAACCAAAAACAATACAACATTCATTTATATATAGAGAGAGGGAGAGTGTGTGTATGGAATTAGGTATGATGGTATGCAAAAAAACATATTTTTCTATTTTGTGTGAATAAATTATAAGTGTTTGCTTTCATTTTAGCCTAAATACATAAAACATAAACTTTTTTAATTGGTTGGTGTCTGTATTCTCTGCCTCTGTTTGAACATACCACTATTACAAAACCCAAAAGTATAAAATAAATACTATAACAACAATACCCGCAGCTGCGGCTTTTACATACATCGATTTACGATTTAAATAGGTGGCATCTTTTTTATATTTCTGTGACATCATGGACAGATTTTGGGTTTTGGTATCAAGTTCTATAAAGGTAAAAAAAATTGTTGAAAAAATTTTAAAAACATACAAATTAATGCTATATACCTGATAGAACAGTGCCACGTTGCAGGACATCGTCAATATTTTGAACCTAGAAGGAAACATTAAATCAGTTTACTAATGAAAGATTAATAAACGATTTTTGTCTGGAATGCTGAAGTTTATGGGTAACATTTTTATCTCTATTTTCGACAAATTGGGGCAACTGCAGACCTCCACCACAACAAATTTTGGGGAATGTGTCCAATATGGAACTTAATTGGTATGCAGATTGAGCAAAAGTTGGTGCAGGAGAGTTGGGATCTTGAGAATTTTGATCCCTTCTGACAAATTCGCCAAATGGCTAACACAACTCTTGTAAAAGATGAAAAATATTCACTGACCCGGTTCATAAGGCTAAGCAAATGCCTGAAATGTTACCGAGGAAAGAATACAATCAGCCCCTGTGATTGAAAACATATCGAGTCGATGCCAACCCCGAGTCCTTTAGAAATTTACCTAAAGCTATCCCAACTGTTATAAAATATGACCAAATAATCACTGATTTGGTTAATAAGGCTAGGCAACTGTCTGAAAATGTTCGGTGTAATCATCCACTTTCTGCGATTAAAAATGTTTCGTAGGTGTTCCTCGGCCAACCTTTAAGAAAATTTTGGCTAGGATACGATAATGTCTGCTAACATAACAAACGCTAAACCATAAGTTCTAATGAAAAGCAGTCCTTGGCCTTTAATGATGATGGATCGATTCCTTTATGTAAATCGGAATGCAGTGCAGATTGAATCTTCAAGATCGCTATGATTTACGTCTGAAAGACGCTGCAAACCTCCAGAAGACAATATGATCACCAACCTCTTAGGAATTTAAAAATATTTTGCCCGCGGTGCCACCAACCTATCAGTGCCACACATCCGTATATTGCCGAAGGGCGGGGTAAGCCCAGAGTAAAATCCAGATTCTTGTCTTCTTCTTTTGATGCAAGGGCGTCTTATCGGGGATCTGCGGCGTTTTTAGTTCTCGGTTTATTAAAGTTGAAGCCTTGGGCCATATGAGATGGAAACTTGTTGACAGACAGAGAATGTTATTTAGTTGAAATTTATCTAGTGGCATCCTTTGGGCACTTTTTCTCGCTCACAAAATCGTAAGCGACATTCTCTTTCCTATGGAGTTAAGACAAGAGTAGAGCGCATTCTGGCCCATTTTTTGACCCTCATTTTCCAGTTCAGTTTCTTATCAAGAATCACGACCAGATACTTGGCCTCCTGAGTGATCGAAAGCTCTAGTCCCGAAAACACCAAGCTTCCGCCATCTGGTATTATTTCGGGTCCGTAATAGTAAGGAGAATACGGTCAATTACTCCATGCAACTTCATCCATGTAGGCAAAAAAATTTAAACTTTCTTCATCAAAAGTCCTGAGAATCCCATTAATAACCAATAGTCACAAGAGGGCTCAATACCCCTTCATGTGGTTTTTCTAAAAGAACGGGTACATAAAATCAAACTTCCGAAAGAAGGGTGCACCACATTGCATTTTTTTTCGAGAAAAGTAATAAATAACGTTGGCTCATAAACCACTTTGTTGTATAAAAGACATCGTTACCAACCGAATGCATCGACACACTGGCTACGTCTAAGCACCTAGAAGTGAAGAAGCCTCCCATTATAAACTGCTTTTGCAGCGCTTTTCCCAACACGATTCATTGCATACTTTTTGAGAATATCTGGTCAGCAATCGAACATCTTCGCCAATTGATACTTACCATAATCCTCTGCACATCTTGTAGCTGTGTATTGATTGTGTTTATATTGCGTCTTCGATCGGTCAATTGCTTCTTAGCTTTTTGTATATAAACATCGAATTCTATAAAAGCATAAGGTCTTGTCACTGAATTCACTTTGCGGCCATAGTTTGTATGGAACTCCTGGGCTAAGTCTTCTAAATAATTGAAGGCCAAACGTTTAGAGTACATTTTGTCTACCATCACCAGATAACAAACATCATTCTCTATTAAATAACTACAAAAAAGAAAAGTAAATTAAAAACCAATATAAAATAAGAGATCGAAAGGCACAACAAAAGGGGACAATAAAGAATATGAAAGTCAAAACTTATGCCTTATTTAGATTTCGATCATTGCTTTGATTAGAAAACAAAAAGGAGTTTCCAACGACATAGCTGTTCAGTGTACAATTTATTTGTTTTTGTGATGAAAGGGGAACATATGTAAATATCTCTGATACATAAGTTCACATGTACCCTGAACACAGCCAACGCACCATATTCATTAAGCACCATACATACTAGTTTTTTCAAGTTGTCATAGGTATAAACTATCAAAGTCCACGAGTCATTTCTTTTCATTTTCATGATACCCCAAAAGTGCCAAACAATCTCTCACCACTTAACTTATAAAAAGATTATGTTTGAAACTTACTGGAAAAGATAGGGACCGGTTTCGATACTACATCTGGCTGGTGAATGTGAACCCAATTTGCGGAATAACATTTTTGCTTGATTCTGATATTCCATAATGCTGCGTCCAGTCTATATGAGTATCGAGAGGAAAAAGGGACAACCAAAAAATTCCCGAATATATAAATATTGAAATCATTACTACTTTTTATGATGAAATGCCTCATCCCTTACCTGTTCATCATCTTGCATGGTGCCCACCAGCGGAAGCCCATCGATGACTCGTGCTATCATAGTCAACAAAGCCATTGCTTTGTATTGTTATTTTAAAATGTATAAACGTATCCCTTCGTTGAATTATGAAATTTATCTGGCAAACAAAAACAGGGAATTAATTCCTTTCCCGGACCCCAACACGTCAGCCGTTTATCGATAATTTTAGTCTGATGGTGACACAAAATGACAGCAGCCTACGGCGTCAAATATTAGCAAGACGCGGCATTGGTGTAATCAAATAATAGACCTATTAATTTTGGCGTAACCTCTAGATACAGCAGCCACTTCTTTTTATGAATGTTTCTTCTTTTAGAGAGAATTATATACAAAGTGAAATAATATTAACAATATTTGCATTTTATTGGGATTTGCAGATCGGCGAGATAATTTTCCACTTGTGAGTTGCACTCGACTTCATGCGATTAAGGTTCCTGTGTACTGTATAGTACTTAAATAAATCTGTTGCACGTAGTACGGGTAAATTATGAAAAACTTTTCACATACCAATAAGTGCTGTCAGATTCAATTCACTGTTGATAAAATCACAATTTTATTAAAATTTTACCGTAAGTAATGAGGGAATGTCCTACTGAATGAAATCAGCAAACTTTTTTGCTTTAAAGTCTATCTATTATTTAAATAAAGTAATCGGGTAAAAATATCGCGAAAAGCAAATGTAGTAACAGGTTTAACACTAAAATTAAACACAGCAATTACATGATATAAAAGATTCCCAAAGTATCAACTTATCATAAATCTGTTTTCCTACTAAGCGCCAACAATGTTCATTGTGCTTTCTCACCCAATCGCATATATCCTCATCGCACTCATTTTTTCCAAACGGCGCCACTAATTTTTCAGTCGACTTAGTTGCCTGTTCGCAAAGAGAGCTAAAGTTTTTTTTTAAAGTTTTTACCTGCAAATTAACTGGAATATTGTCGAAATTCTTAACAAAATTTAGCAAAAACAAAAAGAATAATGTGTATGCTTTCGAAATTGCTAAAAATTCCATAAAATAAAAGTGTTTATAAGCAGAAAAACGTAAAAAAATCAAAGGTAAAAAACTGCCGAAGAAAAATTTTCCCATCCACTTGCCTTGTAATAATAAGGTGCCAACGTATAACATATGTATATATGGCTCTGTGTATGGGATGTGTGTTTGCGCGAGTGTGTGTGTAAAGTTTTCATATTGTGTCGTGTTGTGCAAACAGAGAGCAAAGTCAGTTGAGTGGCGTGTCATCGGCGTCATATTTTCTTTTTTAATTTGGCAGCAACCGTCAATAATAAAATTGTCACAAGAATTGAAGAAGTGGGTAGTAATTAATCAAAATTTATTGATTTGTTTTATTTGTTAGCTAATAAGCTTTTTAAAGTCATGAACCAATTGAGTATTTAGTTTTGGAGCTACATTGAAAAAAAAGCTTACAATAATGTACGGGACACGACGATTTTGGGTTTTATGGTACTACTATTAACCATGACTTGAACCAGATATTTAAAGGTTTGTAAGCAATAAGTGTAAAAGTAAATCAAAAGAAGTTTTGTGAATAATACGGCGACAATAGGGCCAGCCCCCAACGGATCATCTTAACAATTTTACCGAAAAATCTGTCTACGGGTCGCTTGTCCCATTTCAAAAATATTTGGTACACAAAATAGTTTTGACAATCCTCAAAACTCCACAATTGTTATAGTGATTTTGAGGAGAAATTATGGAGCATTCGAGAGATCCCTCACGATTTTCCGGATTTTCCGAGAGCTACGGGAAGTGGTGAAGCCACCCCTCGGTGCTGCCTGTTTGCTTTTATAAAGTCTCTACAGACATTCGACCGCCTTTTCCTTCAGGACATTAGTAGAGGCCTGTGTTGGCAGACGGGTCGGATCTCTGGTCGGTGAGAATTTTTTGGTCTCTATGCGGGCCTTTCGTTTTCTCTCTCTTTTGTATTCAGGCACATATGCTCGAAACTCTTCGCTAGCTTAACCAGTTCTGTCGCCCTTCAGGCAGTCCTTATTTGCCCCTCAGTTTGGTTGTAGGTTCTGGGTCTAGGTTCATGCGATTCGCGTTTCGTTTGCATGTAATTCGCTTAACTCTCATATCAATGTCCTCCATAGTCCCCATTAATTGCCAATGACACGATGATCATTTGCTTCTACCCAATTTTGGATTCGTTGTTTTGTATAACAATGGGTATGCAAACAAAAATTCACTAAAATCGGCCCACCCACCTCCGAAATGGTAAGGATCAATTCAAACTTTTTTATGCAAACAAATGCAGAAATAAACAATCACATATTGACTATTACTTTTAATATTGTAAGGTATTGAATTTTTATTTATTTGGTAATATAGAGGAGAAAATGTCAATGACCAGAATATTTTTTTTCATTTATTATTTTCTTTTCTGATTATTTAACTTAAATTTAAATAAAAATTTTATTTCCCTGTTTAAAAAAAAATGCATCCCGGCTGTGTAAACAAACAGCTGGCATGTGAATAACAAATAACGGTAATATTTGATGTTGGCTCAAATGCCGCCGTTGAAAATTTTTCTAGACGCCGCCGACACCGACATTAAAAGAACATTCACAACGGCTTTGTTCTGTGAGAGCATAGAGTGGAACAAGAAAAAGGTCCACGTAAACTTAAGTTTTGCACAACACCAACAACGAAACGCAAGGGGTACAAACAAAAACAAGAGAAAGGAATTATTTAATATTTTCTTTTTTTTTTGTGTATGGGGAGACAGACTAACTACAAGTAAATACAAATGAAAGTAAATCTGATGTTCGTAATCATCATTATTTTGCAAAGAGTATATATTTTGTTTTTAAATGAAATGCTTTATCATGCTTTTGTTTTCTATTCGTTTTTATATATTTTTTTTTGTTTTCTGTGGTTGTTTTGTTTTGGGGGTTTTTGTATGCCCATTATTCCTTAACAACGACAATGACGGCTACGCTACGCTACACTTACATATGCTCAGGGGGTGCATTCAACTTTTGAGCTAATTTAGGAATCCGGTTTATGTTACTAAAAATCAATAATTTTTTATTTTTTCTTTTAGTTTTTTACATAACACCTGGTTTGTTTAGTGGCTTTGTATGTGTGTATTCTAGTTTGTCCATTGGCAATCATTTAATATTTTTGTAAATACCTATTTTTTTAACTTTAAACTATCAGGGGCTTTTAATAGAACAGCACTTTGATTTTGAATAAGGCCAACATGTCTTGGGTACATCATCACAAACCATCTACATCATCAACAAACAACACATCATCACTTTTAACATCATCATCATCATTATCCTCTTTAGCGAAAACTGCAAATCCTTGTTCAACAGCTCAGCAAAATTTCAATATTAATGCCTCAACCATGCCTACTTCTCCCATGGCTGCTGCAAATGTAGCCCAGAAACAGGTGTTGCCGCCACCAACGCGTCCACCTTTTTCCTCGTCGTCATCTGCATCATCATTAACAGCAACATCTGTACTGAGGTCTCAGGCTACTTCGAATAATTCTTCTCTCTTGATGACGTCACAACAATATCCAAATAAAACGAATTTACATACGACCACAAATAGCACCATGCCGTCAATGCGTTTAAGTAATACTTCAAATGCTCCTTATACGCTGGCACAACAACCGCAACAGCAGCAGCGTCAACAGTATATACCACCCACTGCTACACCACAATATGGTACTCCCAATAACAATACCAGCACAACCAACAATCATCTGGTACAAGGGCCATTTAATAATAATCAACAGGTAAAGTTTCAATGTTTCATCTCGGTGTCTTTGTTTTCATATTTCATTGTGGGTATTTTAATATTTAGTTATTGTATATATACAATTCATTTGGTCCTAAGATGATCATGGTGACCCCCTTCTATTTTATCACATTCATTTGGCTAGGATTTGTTAATAGCATTGTTTTATTGGTTTCTTCTTTGGCATACTCTATTCTTTATCAAAATATAATTTACTGGTCTTTGTGTTTGTATTTTATATTTTTTTATCACAAATTATTTTCTCTTAGACTTGTTTGGTTTTTATTGTTTTTTTTTTATCATCATATTTTGGCACTCTTCTAATTTTTTTGTTTATATGTTTTTTTAGATATTATACAGGCATAGAGTTTGGGTTTGGGAGGGATTGCTATATTTAGAAACAGATTCTATGACTTAAGTGGAAAATCGCACAAGCAAATGATTTTTTACCTGTTATGATGATGTCAGTTTATGGGGAAAAGGGGGATTTTTTGAAAAAGTGTCACTACTATTAGTTTTGGGAAAAGAGAAAACCAAATAAATAAAAAAAGAAAATAGTTTTGAGTTCAAATAAAAGAAAATTATTTATAAATATAAAAAATTACATACATATTGTAAGATAATAAAACTATGACCAATTTTTCCAAATTTTGTGAAAAAATCTGAAGAAACAAAATTTTGAAAAAAAAAATTTGTTAAAAAAATTGGCACAAATAAAAAGTCCAATTTTTTAAATTTGATGCTTTGGTGAAAAACTTATAAAATTCAAAATTGTTGTTTTAAATCCTACAAAATCCATCAAAAAATTTATATTTTTAAAAAAGAATTACTTCATTTTAATTCAAAAGGGCTCTAACCTAACATTCTTGAGCGTCTAGAGGGCGCAATTCTCATCCGATTTGGCTGATTTTTGAACGTGATGTTTTGATATTACTTCCAAAAATTGTGCTAAGTATGGTTCAAATCGGTTCAAATCGGTTCATAACCTGATATAGCTGCCATATAAACCGATCTTGGATCTTGGCTTCATGAGCCACTAGAGGGCGCAATTTTCATCCGATTTGCCTGAAATTTTGCATGAAGTGTTTTGTTATGACTTCCAACAACCGTGCTAAGTATGGTTGAAATCGGTCCATAACCTGATATAGTTGCCATATATACCGATCTTGGATCTTGACTTCTTGAGTAAATAGAGGTTGCATTTCTCATCCGATTTGGCTGAAATTTTGTATGAAGTTTTTTGTTATGAATTTCAATTTTTATCCGATTGGGCTGAGATTTTGCACGTGGTGTTTTGGTATTACTTCCGACAACTGTGCAAATTATGGTTGAAATCGGTTCATAACCCGATATAGCTGCCATATAAACCGATCTTGGGTCTTGCCTTCTTGAGTCAATAGAAAAAAAATATAAATTGACAATTTTTTGGCCAAAATAATAAATAAATAATAAATTTTATTGTAAAGTATTTTTTTTTTTTCGAAAATCAAACAAAATTTTTCCCCATATAAAAATTTAATAAAACTTTGTAGTATTTTCATTAAAATAAAGTCTTTTTAAGAAAATTTTGGAAATATATAATTTCCTCTTTTTTGAAAAAAATCTGGGTAAATATTTTATGTCAATTTTGTAAAGCAATTTGATTTTTTTGCCATAAACATACAATTTTCCAACCATAATAAAGAAAACGTTGAACAACAAAAAATATGTAACCCAGACATAATTCGGTAGAATTTTTTAAAAAGATTTTCTCATAAAATTAAAAAAAAAATTAAGAAAATTTTTTAAAATTAAAAGAATAAAAAGTTTTGATTAATGTTTTATAAAATACATTTTGTTTGTTAGTGTTTACTCAGCTTGAGGTCATTTGTGTAAAATTAAAAAAAAATCTGATGTTTTGTTTTTTTTTAATACTTTATTATTTCTTTTGATTTTCCAATATTTTGAAATATCGACGATGTTTGTCCTAAGGGTTTTGTTTTTGCGAGGATGACAATTGACTGGTTCCCCACGGAGTTACTCCATAAATTTTGAAAAAATGTTCTAATAACATAGTATTTTTGTACGGTTTTCTTAAAATTAAAAATCTTGAGCAATGTTTTGTTTTTATAAAAATAAAATATAAAAATTGTTTTGTAAAAATAAAATTAAAAAAAAAAAAATTTTTTAAAACATTCCTGTTAAAATAAAGTTAAACGATGTAAACCGAAAAATCGGAAATAAACTAAAAGAACACCCTAAAACACTTCGTTTTAACTGACCTGAAGCCGACACCATTAAGTAAGCCATTAAGATACCAAAAGGTCAACTATACGCCAAGAAATCAATAAAAATTTTGGAAAAATTTTCTTATAATAAATTTTTGATAAATTTATTTTTGGTAATGTTAAAAGTGTGACATTTTTTAAAATACATTTTTTGACAAATATAAATAAAACTTTTGAAACAATATTTGACCAAAAATTAAAAACTTATAACATTTAAAAAAAATTATTATATAAATTATAAAAGTTTTATAAAAGCAAAAATTTTATTAAAAATTATAAATTTGCTGTATTTTTTTATAAAACTTTGACCATTTTTTGTTTTCTACAGAAACAAAATTGTGTGATAAAAAATATATTTTTAGAAAATTTTGTGTTAAAATAAAATTTCGTCACAAAAAATTTTAATAATTTTTTATTAATATTTAATCAATATTTTTTTAAACACAATTTTTGTAAAAAAAATTTTCTTAAACAAAATTTTTAAAAAATATTCTTAAAATACAATTTTTGAAATAATTTTCCAAAACAAAACGATATTCTTACTTACTTTAATTGGCTATGACAGAACAATTTTTTAAGAAAATACAAGGTCGAGCTGAAAAGCCAGTACAAATAATGGATGGAAGTTTGCGGCTTCGTGGAAGAGACATGCGAGGCCTCAAGGCTACAGAAACTCCCAGTTGAACCTTTTACCATAGGGTTCAATCAGAAGTCAGAGAATTATTTTTTGGATACACAGTAGGGAACCTGACGTACATGGGAGAAACTTTCATTGTCATTTTAGCCAATTCAGGCCTCTATAGAACTTCAAAATGAGTGAGAGGTGTAAGCGCCTGGAGGGAGTGTACACATTATTCTGTGTCTCTCCTTGCAATTGCAATTAGTGACGTAAAAAATGTGCACATCATCATCACACCCCTAGAGAAGTACGCCTAACCCTGTGTCCCTCGCCACATTTTAGATCTGTTGTTGCAATGCCAAGTCAGGACTCTTATCAGCAGTCATGACTTGGCAAAATTTCCCTACTAAGCTGTTGCTGTTGTTGTATCAGTGTGCTGTATGTACACTGAGGCGGCAGCCCTTGCCGATGAAGGAATTCATCGGGTCAATCCGGCACCTACAATCGGCTGCCATGGAATTGTTCTCTACTAAGTGACATCGCTTTGTGGCACGTTGTTCGGAATCGTCAATAAAAAAGATGTTCCTTATCATAGAGCTTAAACATTAATCGGACAACACTCCTTATTTTTTTATAATTTATTTATTTTTTATTGGTATAAAATTATTTACAATAGATTGTTCATAGTCAAATTTGCAAAATTTGGCTTTTGATCATCCATGGCCTTATACATAGATGTGATGAATTACTCGCCTCTTTCTATCTATCGTTTTAGCATTGCTTAATAAACTGGCGGCTGAAAGCCGCGCCGTATCTCTCCGTAACGTTCACTACCTTCAAATTTTTAAAATTTTGTTACTTAGAAAGATTTTCCACTTTGAAATTTTACTTCATAAATTTGTTACATGCGTAAAAATAATTGAATTTTAATGTTTCTTTAAATCTTCCAACAGAATTCGTGGCAAACACATTCTGTAACTTCACAAAATTATTTGCCAACATCAAAAATGATGCCACAAATGCAACCTCCATTGCCAACAGTGGGAGCAACAAATGCTGGGGCAAATAACAATTGGCAAAGTGGACAGCAAAATTATCAGAGCAGTAATATGATGTATCAACAGCATGCAGGTGGTGTAGCGCCACAACAACACCAGCAACATCAACAGCAACAATGGCCGCAGCAAAATTCGGCTGTCAATCAGCAGATGTATGATAATTCATTCAATCATCAGCAGCAACAGGTCAGCAATAATGCGTATCAACAACAACAACAGCAACAAGCAGCTGCAGCCTCATATTTTCAACAAGCTGCAGCACCACAACCCCAACAACAGCAACAACCACTACAAACATCATTAACCAACATGTCACAAACAACAACAACAAATGCAGTCAATTTCTTTGACAATGCCAATAATAACAACAACAACAACCAATCTACCGGTGATGGTTGGGGTGATTGGGATTGGAATGATAACTCTACTATAGAAGCCAATGAGAGCGCTATTCAACATCAGCAGCAGCAGCAGCAGCAGCAAATCTCTACTCAAATGCATCATCCACCACAATCACAGCAACAAACTCAACCACCACCCCCAACAGCAGTAGCCGCACCACCACCACTACCTGCTGTTGCTAACGACCACAATCAGGCATTTAATTCTTCTAACATTATTGCTGATAGTTTTAATCAGCAATCAAATGATACTTGGAATTGGAATGCTACCAATGCTGCAGTTGAGAATGTGCCAGCTCATGTTGAGAATAAAACGGCACTGGCAAAGGTAGAGCAGCAGCATAATGACAATTGGAATTGGACAACCACGAACGAGGAGGACACTCAGCCTCAGCAGCAACAACAACAACAACAAACAGTTGTTACGAACGATCACGCCAGCAACGATAATTGGAATTGGTCATCGAACGAAACGAATCAGCAACAAATTGCACAAACAACATCTACGGTGCAGGATATCAAGCAAGCTGTTCAGCCAGCTTCAAAATCTGTAGAAGCCGCCGCCATCATGCCCTTAGCACCACCTCCAACGGAATTTTCTTCGAGTGCTGTATCGGAAAATCACAACTATAACACAAATGCAGCACCTCAAACATCGACATCAACTAACATTCCAAACACAGTATTTGTGTCGCAAGCCAAACCGGTGACCTTGCCCTCTCGGCAATATGCCTCGCCTCCCATGGGCAATACTCCGGTCAGTGAAAACCCTCCCACAGAGGGTACTGCATTAATGCCTCCCCAGGCCTTCCAAAATGCCGAGGAGGCAGCTGTTAGCAGACCAACTAATTTGCAATCACCTGCTTTGCCGCCACCAACAACCACTGTTCCTCCACCCGCCGGTTTGCCTCCTGCAGCAACAGCGGCTGCAGCTGGAAATCCATTTAAACGTTCGGGTTTGGCTCAACATCATCGTGCTACTGCTTTAATGCCCACTATGCCACAAGCTAGTCCTGCTGTTTTTAATATGCCGCCGCCACCGCCAGCAGATTTTGCGAATCCCTCATCATCGTCCAATGTAACACTGATGGAGCCCGAAAACAATGAAATTCCCTCACAAGAAAATCAAGAAATTTTGGCTCCCCCTGCAGCCATAATGCAACCGTCATTGCAACCACCAACCTCCACCATTAGTTTGCCAAATGCTGCTACAGTGGCACAGCCTCCTAATGATGAACGCAATCAATATCTGCAGACCAGTCATCTATCGGAAAATTCCGAAGATCAACAGCCTGAAGCGGATGGCCTTTTACCACCTCCAGGTTTATCGCGTTTGGTTTTGGGCGAACCAGAATTGGAGGCCTCACAAAGGATGGTTATGGGTACTGATGCGCCTGTGCTGGGTAGTAATGCCACCGTGGCAGATGTTATGCATTTGGAAGAGCGTCATGCAGATGGCGAGGATACAGCTTCAGAAAATGCAGTGCCTGTTATAAGTGGTGCGATGGGTGGTGTTGGCGGACAAGGTTGTAAGTGAATTTATTGATTTTTTTCCTTTAATCAGACATTAACGAATTTATTTTGTATATTTTTATATAGCTCCCCCCTCCACATCCGATCGTAATCTGTATTTGGTCCCTGGCGAAAGCAATGTCAATAACCAACAACGAGTTGTCACTGGAGTGGAGTTGCAAGAGCAAAGAGAAATCGAAATGGATGGTGAAAATCTTGAAGATCAGCAACAACAACAACAACAACAGCAGCAGCAAAACCATCATCATCAGCAGCCGCAACAACAGCAGCATCATAACCATCATCAGCCATCTCCCCAAACTCATCAAACTCTATCGCCTGAAGCTCGCAATGAACCTCCTGTTGAGGGAGCCGCTGACATTATTGAGCCTTCTGTGCCTGCACCTAGCGTAAGTCAACCTTTGGAGCAAGCCTCCGATGCACATCATCATCCCCATCAGCCCTCAAAAACCAAGGAATCGCATAATAATATTTCTTCGCCCAATGATGACGATGACAGCGATGAGCGCCTTCTCAATGAACGAGCCATGGACCATAGCACTGCCGGTTCTTCAAAGTCTCGCACGAAATATGACAATGAACGCTACGGGGGTCGCGTTAGACGTTCCTTGAATCGTTATGCAGCTTATGCATCTGACGAATATGTGAATAGCGATGGTGATGGTGACTATTCCAGTGACCGCGAAGAACGTGAACGTAGGGAAAGAAATGATCGTCGTCGTAATTATCGTGAGGGTAGTGTACGCAGTGATCGCGGCGGAGACGAAGACGAGAGCAAACGTAATCGCCGTCAGCAACGTGATAAACGTGACAAATACTATTACGAAGGCGAGGAACGCCCAAGGGCAGGCGAACGTTCCAAGACCGACTCCAGACGTTCCCAACGGCAGCGGGGCTATGAGAATGATTCACGCTATGAAACCGAAGAGTCTACACGTTTTGATGCGCGCAAAGAATCATCTCGCCGCAGCATGCGTCATTCGGAGGCCGCGGAGCGTAATCGTCGTGGTGATCGCAGTGATCAAGGTGGCGAATATGAGGATTATCCTCGCAAAGGACAAGGCTATCGTTCTTCTAAGCGTTCTGGCGAAAACTATGAATCTGATCGTAGGGACAGAAGACGCGGCGGCGATGACTATGACAATACAATCGAAAGACGGCGTCGCAGCGATAAACATCGTGACCGTGATCCCCGTTACAATGATCCTCGCTATGATCCACGCGAATATGAAGAATATCGCAAACATAGTTCGCGTAATGCTCGTGACAGTGATTTGGAGAAAGAAGGTGGCGGCGGTGGAGGACCACCACGTTCTGGCAGAATGCATCATGATGGCCGTCATGCTGCTGCCATGTATGGTGGTTACCCTGGCGGAGGATACTATGATCCATATACCGCCTACTACTATCAACAAATGGCACGCAACAATCCCCAAGCCTATGCCGAATGGTATAAGAAATACTATGGCCAACATGCTGCTGCCGTGACAGCTGGTTCTACGCAGGCAATGCCAGCCAGCGCAGACACCTCATTGACCGCTGCAGCCAATGATGGACGTGAATCGGTGCACTCTGGACGCAGTTCAGCTCATAATGATTTAAAAGATAGGTAAGTTGTAAAAGTCTCCAAGAGTTATGAAGGAAAATGCCTTTAAGCTGTTTTTGCAAAAAAGAAATTTATTTTTTTTTTAATTTCTTTGCATTAATTGATTTTTTTCCTTTATTATTTTGAAAATTTTTATTATTAATTATTTCAAATGCTCAAAAATCTTCCGTTATCCTTTGTTTTTTTTTTATTAATATGTTTGTGTAGTTGGTCATGTGCCTAATTTTCCGCCAACTAACCAGTGTAACCATTGTTTGTAAATTTTCTGTTGTTACCTTACCTGTTGCTTCTGTTTTAAGCTGTTATACTAGTTGCCTTTCCCTTTCCCATTTTTAACAAACCTGTAGAACATTGGAAACTGTTTTAGCTCGTTAAATTAGGTGCTAGAATTTAGAGATTTTTTTACTTTGTAGCTTTAAACTTGAACTTTATAAAACAAAACAAAGAAAACCAAATTCTTTTACATATCTGTGATAGTGGATAAACAGAATTTTTTTCAAAAATTCCGTGATTTCGTAATTTAAAGTTAGTTTTGGTGTTGCATTATAAGTTATTTACCCTATAACAAAAGGTTACGTTGAAGGACTCGCGGCTAGCAACCTGGGTTCCTAGTGAGAGCTTCTGTAAACCAAAACACCATCAGCTCGGCACGGGATAACTATGAGCGCCGCACAGGCTGGAACTTTGAGCTTATATCTGTGTGGTGTTTATCGTAGTCAGGAGAAGCTCACCTGAGAGCTGAGACTCTCCACTCGATATATGGCCAAGACGTTGCCGCGGTTCCCATGGCAGCCGGTTGCGCACCGGATTGATCTGATGGATTCCTTCATCGGCAAGGGCTGCAGCTTTAGTGTACAACACACTGCTACAACAACAACACCGACAACGTTGCCGCGGTGATTGGTCCGATGGACCGGAAAATGATGGCTTATCTATTGAGCTAAACGAGGATCGGCGATGAGCAGGTTTTCGCTTCATTCGTGCGCTGATCATAGAAAATGCCTACTATCAAAAAGCTCGCACTGAGAGGGGTCCACTGATTCCGTAGCACGATCTTAGGAGCAATCCATTACCGTCCAGATCGTCGAGTTCATCGTTCTCCTCTAACCATTGATGGCCCGGGACCCAGCAGATATCCCCATAGTTAGAAAAACTCCTCGCATCTTCTACGCAATCTCGACTTCAAATCCTTCTGTGTCGCTAGAGTGTCCTCGAATATTTTGACAGTCCGATAAAACAGCTGTTTCTGAATTGAAATTTTCTCCAGTACCTTCAAACCGAAGAAGATCTTCGCCTGAAATACGCTGCACTCGTCCAGAATTCTATATGGTTTTCTGATTTCAAGTACCTCAATAAATTCGCCTGCCCTGTGCCCCCATCCTATACCCATCTGAGTACACAAATGATAACGTGCATGACGCCCAGAGATCCCTTTTCGTGAAAATGACGTCCAACGCCTTAACAAAGGTGGACTGCTCTGGTAATTAATGCCTCGCGCGGCATATATCATGCCGCCACGCCGTGCCCCATCAGAACAGAAGAATGTGCAGCCTGAGGGGCGGCAGGTTCCTGATTTCCTCAATCAAAGGGCCACACACTTAACATACAAGTGCAGAGGCTATAGACCGAGCTTTGCATTCAGTCATCTCAGGGTGCACTTCTTCTTGCTCCCAAGGTCAGCACCACCGCTATACCCTGTAGCTTCTCGATCATCCTGTGGAGAACACAGTTGTCTAGAGGCCAATGCCTTATCAGACATTCATAGATAAGAGTCGACTTAACCACCGCTCTTAACATTCAGTGTACCGTCCCAGGTCTAGGCCCGAAGCACTTTAAGTCTCCTTTTATCCTTTCCTTGACGTTCCTTCTCCAGCCTAGTCTCTATTAACAATGGATCGAAATTGTCTAAATCAAACTGTTTAGAGCATCTGTCGCTCTAAATTAAAACTAAGCCCATCTCATGTAACCTTTATGAAAGAAAAGAAGGTTTCGGTATTTTACGTATTTTTTATTATTTGTAAAATCCTTGATATTAAAAATGGGTCATATCGGTCCACGTTTCAGTATAGCCTTCATATATGAAAATTGCATATTTACCCACGAACGTTCCATAAAGGACAAACTTCTTACGCATCAATGAATGCTGTCCGATTTAAGGTTAAACTCAATGATAAGGGGCTTCCTTTGGAGAAACCGAACGGCGTCCGACACCTCTTTGGGAAGAAGATTTTACATGGCAAAGTACCTCACAAATGTAGCCAGCATTAGCGGGGGATAACCACTGCTGAAATTTTTTTCAGATCTTCTCGCCAGAATTCGAAGCGGGCATTCAGCGCATTAAACGGACATGCTAAACTCTGCGCTACGATGGCCTCCTTATTTAGGAAGCCTATTTCAGGTATTTCCCTGCTTATTTGGTTGAAATTCCGTATTTGGGGTTGCATCTTTGTTATACCCTACAACACCTTTTCTTAGGAGCCAAAATGAACCTTAACTCTCCAACAAATGTGATTGCCCAACCCCGTGTCCTTCAACATAAACTTGCTTGTAGTCTACTGAAAATACTGGATTTGTCTAAACCTACGGGCTGACTACTAAATCATAGCCTAATTAATGTCTTGTTATATGCCAGTAATAATGTGTTGCCTATTCTATGCATTTGCTGTATGGCGGTTATAGCGGCCTTGTAATTATTTTGTAAAGGGTGATTTTTAGGCATAGTTATGTTTTTAGAAAAACTAATAAAACACACAATCTTTTATTGGAATCGATAAATTGATCTTGAGCCACGTGATCTTTGAAATGTACTGTTTTAAAAATAACTTCCTGCTCCGTTTCAAATAGTCCATTCGTAAGGCTCAATTTTGCACCGTTTTCGACTATTTTGGCATGTGTCCCCGAATTTAAGTTATATATTATACTCTAAGACTTCAATCGTCTTTTGGTCTGTCCACATAGACCAATGACTTCACATAACCCCACAAGAAATAGTCAAGAGGCATCAAATCATATGATTTTGGCGGTTTACACACAGATCCATTTTGGGAGATACACTGTTCACCAAATTCATATTTCAATAAGTCCATTGTTTGACAGGCTGTATGGTGTTTGGCCACCACATATCAACCAAGTCCAAAATTGTCAATTGCCGGGTATCATGCCTTCTTTCTTGTCATCAGGCAATAAACCACACCAAACTTTCGTTTTTTCGGGATGCATCGGTAATTCTTGTACGGAATGTGGCTGTTATTCACCCCAAGAGGCGATATTTTTGCTGTTTAGAGGAAGGAATGAATTTTTCGATAAAACAGTGGATTTCTACCGACAAATATTTTGATAACAAGTTTCAACTATTTGCTATCGTTACCGAGATAAAATGGCAGATTATACTAAGCACTATTATTTTTTTTTTTTTTTGGGTTGTGGGTTGAGTTATGGCGATGCTTATAAGGCACCAAAAGCCAGGTTATTAACTACTGCATGTAGACCCAGTCTACATCAGATGAACAGCTTCTCCTATACCCCTCCCTCAGGGGCGTGTAGATAAAACGATGTTGGACCAAGCAGCAGTGTGAGACAGCTCCAAGACCCAGTGTGAGTGGTATAATAGTGTTTGATTAAAAACGAAGCAGGCCCGCTGACCACAAAACACCAAAAACACTTTTTCCAGTTAAAATTGATAAAAAATACAGCTTCCAGTAAATCTAGGAGCTCCACAGGAGTCCAATAATATGTGTAACACGTATTAACAGGTTAGAACAAACACGATGCTTCACGATAAAATTTTTTCTTCACAGCCAGACAACATACACAGCCAAACGTCAAACGATTAAATTTATAATTTTGTAAAATGTACTTCCGAAGTTGGTGTCCCCACCAACTGTAAATTACAACACGTGTATTAAAAATACAGAATTAAAACCAATGTACAGTTATAACTGTACTGTGTATAACGATGACTAAGCATCGAATCCCGAAGCGTCCGCTTCAGACGAATTCTAAATGCAAAGTGTAAGCACTATTAACGTTCACAGATTATGTTTGTTATTATCAAACAGTGCTGCCAACCCTGAAAAACAAAATTCACAAAAAAAAATTCACCATTTACATTCACCACTACATAAACTGCTCAAGTCGTTGTGCTTAAAACGTGTTTAGCTTTACGGAGATCCGTTTTTCGATGCCACAATCTTTTATTGCATTATTATTATTAAAGTAAGCAATCTTTAATTGAGGATGCCAATTCCTCTTGGAAGTTTTTCAACACACATAAGTTACCAGTGTTTTCTTTATTTAAGCTTGGAAGTAGTAGACTACTTTGCAACTTCGCTTCTAAACATTTCAATGTTTATGACGAACAGATAGCTTCTCATAACGAAGTAAACGTCTGCTAAATTCACCAACTCATTACAAAATCAATAAAGAAAAAAACCATTTAGGCGTAATAATCGAGTCAATTTCTTAGGTGCTTATTGTATTACAGTTCATTTAATTTCTTTATCGATGATCTATTAAAGCATTTAGTTAAAATTTTGATGATTATAAGTTTGTAGTTTAAGCCCAAAAAGGTTATACGAAAGATTTTACATTACTCAAATTATAGCCATTTGTTTGTAAACTGTTTTTAAGTTTCGATTTGTTCATGCCTATTTGATCCCATTTCCCTTACTTACCATAGTTTGCTGTTTCCAATTTGAGTGTGTTATGTTGCTAGTTACTAAGTTTCTTTTAACTTCTAACTTATAGACAAAAATAGTTCCCAATACTTAACTAAACATAACTGTAAAAAAAATAACAAAAATTCTGTGAAAATTGCCAATGATTAAAAAATAAAAAGAATGACTCCACCACATATCCATTCACCGTGACCCCCAACCAACACACACCAGCCCAACCAAAGTCCCACCTTAAAAACCAAATCAAATGTTCTATACACTCCAATTTCTATCTTCTGTCTCTCTCTCTATAAAACCAAAGACATCCAAATGAATTTCCAACAACTGCATAGTGGCTAACTCTATTCATATCACTTTTAGTTCTAAATGATCTCTCTACTCAGTGTAATAGTGAATTAATAAATAAACTGTAATTAATCATTCTAAAACTATTAGAAAATACAAACAACTACACTTTGCATTTAGAAGATTTAGTGTAAACGAAAGAAATGTTGTAGTAAAAAAAAACAACAACAATAAAAAAACATTGTGTACTTTTGTTTGCAATACCTCATTTGTCATTTGTGTTATGAGTGTTATACATTTCCTACTACTCCTCCCTTGAACTACAGGTATACCCATGCCTACATAACACAAGCCAATGAATATCATCGCCATTACCACCATCACCAACAACAACAACAGCATCATCATCAACAATTGCAACAACATCATCACCACCAACACCATCTCCAACAAATGGCATTCAATCAGACACACAATTCGACCATGTTGGTGGATGAGGACTCATTGAATCAAAGCACTAGTTTATATAGTGGCATTGGCGGCGGTGGTGGCCTTTCACAGGCCCATTCCCAAACGAATCTTTCGCAAATTCATGGCGGTTACTATGTAACGCCCTCGGTCCTACAAACAGCAGCAGCAGCAGGAGCTCATGCAACGCCATCTCTCTATTATGCACGTTCTGATTATGCGGAATCAAGGTGCTTTTAAATTAATTTCTTAATTAATTTTCTTAAACCAAAAAAAAACAATGAAACTTTTATCAATGTGGTATTGCTAGAAATTTGAAAACAAAACCTAAACATACCTTTAAACATAACATCAACATACAACTATACATTTACATACATATCTCATATATGGTTGTCCTTTGGTTTTTTATGTACTCTCTCTCTCTCTCTCTCTATACATCACAAAGGCAAATATTTATTTTTTAAGGCTTTTAATTGTGGATCGCTAATTATTTATATATTTTATTTGTGGACACTACCGGCATCTTCCTTCTATAGTCAAAAAGCAGTTTGTGAGGAAATTTGTTAAAAAATTCAAGTCTTAATTTACATTTTGTAGAAGAGAGATGTGTCATAGTTTGCCTCTTCATTCTTTTTGCCACTCTCTACTATAGAAACTGACAGTTGCCGCAAGTAAAATACAAAAGACATACAATTTATAAAGATTCGCAAATGATGAAGTCGATTAGGGATTATATTGGCCATGTATTCTTTGGGCTGGACACAATACCAAGTGCATATAAAGGGTGATTTTTTTGAGGTTAGGATTTTCATGCATTAGTATTTGACAGCTCACGTGGGATTTCAGACATGGTGTCAAAGAGAAAGATGCTCAGTATGCTTTGACATTTCATCATGAATAGACTTACTAACGAGCAACGCTTGCAAATCATTGAATTTTATTACCAAAATCAGTGTTCGGTTCGAAATGTGTTCATTCACCGTAACGTTGCGTCCAACAACATCTTTGAAAAAATACGGTCCAATGATTCCACCAGCGTACAAACCACACCAAACAGTGCATTTTTCGGGATGCATGGGCAGTTCTTGAACGGCTTCTGGTTGCTCTTCACTCCAAATGCGGCAATTTTGCTTATTTACGTAGCCATTCAACCAGAAATGAGCCTCATCGCTGAACAAAATTTGTCAAAATTTGAACACATTTCGAACCGAACACTGATTTTGGTAATAAAATTCAATGATTTGCAAGCGTTGCTCGTTAGTAAGTCTATTCATGATGAAATGTCAAAGCATACTGAGCATCTTTCTCTTTGACACCATGTCTGAAATCCCACGTGATCTGTCAAATACTAATGCATGAAAATCCTAACCTCAAAAAAATCACCCTTTATATGTGGGTTAATTTAACCAAAAAAAATTTAATTAAGGGCTCACTTATGCAACAATTAAACTTTGAGAACCCAATTTTTAGGCAAATTGCTAAAAAAAAGATAAGACCAATTTTGACAGACCACGACAAGTTTTGACCTCTTCATGTAACAAAAATTTAACTGAAAGATGGCAAAGGCGTACAATATGGAAAGATTGTGTATATCAACTGTGCTTTACCAGATGTCGTTAGTAAAAATGGGGCCCATCTTTCAGTTATATATTAGTTACATGTAGTGATCAACAGGTGTCGTTGGTCTAAAGAGACCCAATCTTTTTAGCGATTTTCCTTAAATTGGATTGCCTTTAAATAAATATATTTATAGATTAAAGTAATTAGCACATGCGCTGGACTAGTATATACATATGTACTTTTTTTATAATATGTGATAGTGGATCCATTCAAAATAGAATGTCATCTATGTGTTAAAATGATCCCTAATATACTTTTTCAAATGCCGTATCTTTACGTATTGTATGTCTTTGAAGATAGGACCAATATTTTTTTTAACGAAATCTGATATGGATAAATCACAATTGAAATCCAATATCTTTAGATATTGTATGTCTTTGACAAGTACAATTTTCAACTGTGGTAACCCTGTATCTCATTGATACCGTTATGTTTGCTTAGTTTGTATGAACGTCAAATGAAGGCATTTTTTATATTCTTTCGTGATTTTTTTTTATATTGATTGAAATAATAAATTTTTGGGCTAATTTATGAATATTTCAAACAATAAGAACACAAAAAAACTTTAACAAAAAGTGGGTATAAAATTTACCAACAAGTAGAGGGAGATAAAAGTATCAACAAAAACAACAACAAAGCATGAAATTGCTGCATCAAACAGTAAAAATATTCTCTTTACAAATACATATGTAAATATTTTATGACGCCAAAGTTATGGAGTAAAGAATCCCTCCAAACATTTGGTAGTCAATTTCTTTCTCACTTCCTCTCTGAAGTGACACTTTTTAGGTACTTTTTAAAGATAATTTGTTGAGATTTCATGAGAGAACACTAATTAGACTAAAAATGGTAACGCCTGAGATGGGTTTCCACTTCCTTGAGTGCAGATTTAGTGACTCGTACGATAATTAATGTTTGCAGGGATGCCCTACAAAACCCTAGGCTTATTTATATTCTCTCAGTGTAACGGTAATGATGAACTTAAACTTGAGACTAAATCCATACTCTTAATTGTTGTTCTTGGTACTGTAAATAAAAAAATCGATTGAAATAATCTCTTCAAAACATCTTAGGCTGCATTGAGATAAGCTCAAGTATGTACCAACATCTTGGTACAACAAAAAAAAAATAGAGAGCAAGAACAACAACGTAGTCAAAACCTCTTAACATCAGCAAATTTAAGAATACTCTTTATGCGGATTTGTTTTGGCGCCGGGAAAGCAAAGAAATTTGGCTAAGAAAAGAAAAAAAAATCGAAATAATTTTTTGCAGCTTAACACTATCAATTATTTATCTTTTCGTCCAAGGCAACAGTGCTGCAAAAGAGAGTTTTGGAAAAGAATTAACTTTCGCTGGGTTAATTTTTTCTGTTATATCCGATTTTTCCATGGATTTTTTTTTTTGGTTTTAGACTCCATATGAGTATTTCGCATATACGCGTTTTTATTAGGAGATAATGTGTAAATCCCAAATGGAGTTCTTAATTCCTAGGAACTTTTTATGTGTTTGGGAAAAATGTTTATCACAAACTGCACTTTTGACTTTTCTCTCTATGATAGCGATTTTACTAATTGTGTTCGTACCTATGTCCTTTTCTATAATATGTATACATTTTTTCCGAATACTACTTCACTTTAATTTCTCTCCTTTTCTCTGTGTGTGTGTTTTTTCAAAAAACATTCTTGTTATTCAAAATAATGCATGTATTAGCCTTGATAATAAGCAAAAAAAAAATAGCTACATTGTCCTTATATAACTGTTAAGGCGGCCACTCACTTGTAGTGAAAACAGTGGGGATTTGTTTACTTTCATGTTATCATACTCTGATAAAGCTATATTTATTGTATAAAAGCTCGTTTATACTGATCATTGCTGTTTTCCTTTATAAAATCAGCTGACGTGAGCAGTAAATTCGGATTTAACTATCACACAAGCCAAATTAGTTGCCCCAAATGATTTTTACAACTCATTTCTTGCAGTTTGCGATGTCGTCGCTATCTGAAGTTTAGACCCTGAACGACTACTCATTAAACTGGCATCATGTCAACTTTTATCAATGATTGCATAATGGGCTGTGCACCACTTGTTAAATGCTCTTGTTGTATATTTTCTCCACAAAATGGCTTTTCTCAATTTCTTACTTTATCTAGTTTTCAAAGCATCGATCACATAACCAGTGTTGCCCACTCAAGATGATTTTTCCCATCAACATAAAAAAATGTCTTGCCAAAACTAAGCGAATGCTTTTTTTTTAAACCACGATATGTTTCATAGGCGAATAGACGTTCTTATAATGTTGTTGTAGTAGCCACATTTGCATATGGAACGCCGTATTTAAGCAAGAGCCGATGCCGCCCGTGCTCCCACTGAGAGTCCACTCGATAACGTATGAAGCAATTCTCTAAGAAAACAGCATCATAGAACTTACAAAATAAAAATGAGAAATCATCATCATGTATGGTGTCTATATCATATCGGACTGTTTGATTAGAAGATCAGTTAAAATTTTAGCGAAATCAAATAAAACCTTGAACTCGGCAATAACTCTACTTTGGCTATATAAAAATGTGAGCCTATGTTAGGCTTGGATATCACATCGACTTTATTGGCTTGGCATAAACCCCAGAAAGTTTGAGCTGGTATTTATCACAGGTAGCGAGTACTGAATATTTTAAGGAAACCTGTCCTGAATGGGAAGAGCTGCAATTCTATTCCAAGGCCAAGTACATGGGGGATGATTCATGATCAGAGAAATCTTATATGGGGTCTATATCACATTGGTGAACTTTATTATCTATTGCCGTGTTTTATTTTACTACTGGATAGACAATCCTTGAAGTGCATAAGTAAAACACAAATAAAATTTCCAGTGCGAGTCTGTTTGCTTGCCATGAGGTGGTAACGCTATTTGCCAATCCGTCAAAACAATACGATAAAAAGGGGAAAATAATTCTAATATTTATAAATAATTTTGCGAAACGTGTGTGGGCATAGAAGTCAAATAAAATGTATTAAGGTTTGTGCACGCAATTTTGAAAAAAAAAAATTGGTGTAATTTTATTTTGTCATTCACAATAGAGGATTTCTACGGGTGGCTATACTTATTTGTGCAAAACATATCATGACAATCCTGATGGCAGATGTTTTATATATCCAGGGGCCGAATTACCTCACACATTTCATCTCAAATTTAATGGATGTTATACCATTTGTATACACATATAACATTGAATTTGTTATAAATTATGATCGATTTAGACATTTGCGTTCAAAAATTCACGTTCAATAAAGAAATACGTAATTCACAATAGAGATATTTCAAACGATTTTACTCGTTCACGTATGCGGTAGGTAATTCGGCCCAGAACTTCCTTGTCCCGGATGTATGTCTTTTTCATACAAATTTCATTGCACTGCACTTTGCAGTACTAAAATAAAACACAGCTTGTATTTGTTATTATGTCTAGGGATTTGCCAGGGATGTCTCTTATAGTTGTATTAAAAAGTGCCCCGATATTTCTCATGATTTTTGGCTTTATATTAAGTTGTCAAATGGCAATCGACAATTTAAAATTTAATGACATCATTCGAAAAACTTGGTGTTGGATAATTATTAAGTAAAACATTTTTAAATTTAGTTGCCTATACAGAGTGTAATTCAATTCCTACTAAAGTTATTTTCTTTTGAATTTTGACTTTACATGAAATTATCACCATAACTGCATGAAGGCATTTCAAGAAAAATATTTTAAACGCCTTACAATTCTTTATTTATGAAAAATTTAATCTTTAAGTTTAGCATGCGAAAAACGATTTTCTTTTAATTGAAAAGCATGTAAATATTTCAGATATGTTTTTTTTTACATTTACATAAATATTTATTTTTTCTTACATATATACACTTTTAAGTTTACTTTTGCATGAGCTTTTCAGTTCCTTTCAACGAAATCGGATTTTAATCTTTATAATTTATAGAAGAAAAATAACCAAAATAAATTTTTCTTTTACTTATATTTTAATTTTGCTATATTTTGTTAGATCTGGTGCTATATCCGTGCGCGATCCAGATCCCATAGCATCGGAGCCACAACGTTTAACACCTTGCAAATTTATCAATGAGCATGCAGTGGTGAGTTTTGGCTCAGGCATTTTGGTAACGGTCAAACCAAAATACACACCACATGGTCAGATCAGTAACATAGTGAAGCTGTTGAAGTTTAAGCCCAATGATGAGACCAGAAAATTATTCAAAGTCTTCCCAGGACCTTTGGTCAGAGGTTTAACACACAAGAAAACGGTTATAGAATTTTGCCAGGAGCAAATACGTTTGGGACCCATGGAGACAACCATATATGCCAAACAATTGATTAGCAATAATGCAGAGAAATATAGGGCCTCCTATACCTTAATGTGGAATCTATTGATATTGCTGTTGAAACAGAATGGGGTGAGTAGCAAGGGGAGAGGAGAAAAACAAACAAAAATGAAGATAAAAATAATAATAAATTTGTGTCCCTTATTTTATTTGCAGATGGTTGTGGGCACTGACATTGCTGAATTGCTATTGAAAAATCAACAACAATTTGCCTATCAAACACCCAACAATTCTATGAACAATTCTCTAAAATCTAAATCGGGTAGCACTTCCCCTGTGGCGGAGGACAATGAGGCAATCAAAGATGATGCTGATATTGCAAATAATGAAGAGTCTAAAGAAGATAAAGACCAAGAGTTACGAGAATCCTCGGAAGAAAAAATGCCCTCCTCCAGCTCAAACGCTTTGAGTGAAACAGAAATTACCGAGAAATTTAGAAACTATTTGTTGTATGGCAATGTCAATGAGGCCTTGGAATGGGCCACCGATAATAATTTGTGGGGTCATGCATTATTCTTGGCCTCTAAATTGGATCGTCGTTCGCATGCCAATGTTATGATGAAGTTTGCCAATAAATTGGCTTTAAATGACCCTCTGCAGACGCTCTATCAATTGATGAGTGGTCGTTCACCTTCAAGTGTGACCTGTGTACAGGATGAAAAATGGGGTGATTGGCGTCCTCATCTATCCATGATTTTATCGAATACTTCACAAAAACCAGAATTGGATCGTAAGGCCATTACGACTTTGGGTGATTCCCTATTCAATCGTGGCGATTTGTATGCAGCCCATTTTTGTTATCTAATGGCGCAAGTTGGTTTTGGACGCTATCAGGAGTCGGCAACACAGGAGAATACATTGCAACAGCATTTGCCAAAGTAAGAAGAAGAAAGAGAAAAAAAGAAACTAAATTATTTGTTTTTTTTTTTGATAATTTTTTACAGATTGGTTTTGTTGGGCTCCTCTCACTACAAACAATTCCAAGAGTTTGCTCACAACGAAGCGATTGTCATGACTGAAATCTATGAATATGCCTGTTCCTTGAATGATGATAAATTTTCAATTGTAGAGTTTCAGGTCTGTAGAAAAAAAGAGCACAACTTTTTTTCCAAAAGTTCTAAAATACCTCTTTTTTGCCTTTACAGCCTTATAAATTCATTTTGGCCACACGTTTATTGGACTATGGTTTCCATTTGAAGAGTTTAATGTATTTGGAACAAATTTCTGTACACATTGCACGGGATCCAACGAAATATGAGAGTAGTTTCATCAACAAGGTAAGTCTGGAAAAGAAAACAAATGGTTTCCTATGTTCCTTGGATTTCAATAAAAAATGAAAGAGCAATATGCGGAACTAAAATTCTTGTCATATTTTTTATCACGTGTTCATACAATCCCATGGCAGCCAGTTGTATGTATCGGATCGACCCGATGAAGTCCTTCATCGCCAAGGGCTGCCGTACAACACACTGCTACAATAACAACAACGTGTTTACCTGTTTTTATCATCCCTTTCTTCTTGTTGTTCCCTACAGGTCTATGAAATGGCAGATCGTTTGAAGTACTACGATCCAGTCTTAGAAAAAACCATAGATGATCAGCAACAACTAGGCAACGAGGAAGGAGATAATGCCCTAAACACCTCACAACAACAATTGGAGGAACAAAAATGGTTGCAAAGTCTAAGGCAAATGGCTCAACAATATAAAATTGATTATGCTGTGCCAGCGAACTCGGCTGTGGACAGTCAGCAGCAACAAGTGATGGATCCCAGTTTTGGTTATCAACAACAACATATAGATCAACAATTTATGGAAATCAATAAACAATTCAGTGAATTGAATCTGCAATATCAAGATCAGCAGCAGCAACAACCACAACCACAACAACAGCCAACATTTTACAATCCAGACTTAATGCAACAACAACCGCAGCAAACCCAAAATAGCATGTTGGCCACGGATGCCCAACAACAACCATTATCTTTGGATCCCTATCAGACACAAAACGAAATGCCTGCCATGCAGGCCAATGAACAGCAACAGACATTAGATGCCAACCAATCATCAACAACGGCTCAAACTGATGTTTATCATCAGCAGACGGCCGCCTATATGCAGCCCGATATGACAAGCTATGGTCAAAATTATTATGATCCCACTCAGCAGCAGCAAGGACTACAAAACTACAATAATGAAGGCGGCCATATGGATGCAACACAAACGACTGATAGTGGCTCTTATGATTATTGGGCTCAACAGCAACAACAAGTTACTACAGCACAGCCTTACGGCTTGGATGAGGTAAGTCTGGGTGGAGTTCTCCAGTCAATAGCAATGTGTCCTTTATTCTTTTTCTTTTGATTTCTTTTTTATTCCTTATTTGTTGTTACGTTTATGATTTTTTTACCATTTTTGTGAAAACAAATCAAAATTTTTAGGCTGCGACTACCGTGTCGCCTACATTTCGTGATATGTTTATGTGGCTTTGGTTAAGAGATGATGAATAATTTAATTTTTTTTCAATTTTCGTTTTTGATTTTAAAAGGTTTTTATACCCACCACCATGTGAAGCTGGGGGGATATATTAATATCGTTTTTGTAAAGATGTAGGTGGCAGTACTGACATCTGCCATAATGAAAGTAATACAAGAGATACATTTGAAAGTTTAATGTACAGTCTCTTGAATTTTCCTTAGATTGAGGGAGCCAAGAACTTTACGCTCCTCAAAATTCATTCTTTAGTGACGACTTGTATGTAAACAGCTTTAGGGGGATCGATTTTTAGTCATACTCGTCTGGTTTGCTATAGGGATCTGAAGAGGGAGAGTCTAAGATTGACTGGAAAGATGCAGGTTGGCTATACTGATTATTAGGATAATACATACATAGTATCCCGAAAGATTTATTTAATATTATCATAATCGGTCTGATGTTGTTCCTCAGTTAGTGTTAGATTGTAAGACAGAGAAAGCGAACATTGGCGTTACTTAGAGTATAGACAATCCCGTATTCGGCTACAAACGGTTACCTAATATGAGTGATACGGCAGGACACATGCCGAAAAGATATGAAACCTTCCTAGCTCGCCTTCGCAATAGTTGTATGTTTCCAAGGCGATTTTTATGTTAAATTTAAGGGCACGTGCCAGGCTTCACTAACAGAAGTTTAAATAATTTGCGAAAACACAAAGTGGATAGGCACCATGAACATCATCAAGTTTGTCAAAATCTGCCTATTGTGAATGTTAACAAATGTCAGTCGAATTTGTTTTCAGAAATATTTCAATTTTGTGTATTTGTAATATATTATATTTTATTAATTCAATTTAAATTGGAATGTGAACCAACCCACATTGCAAACAAGTAAAAAAAGTTTCACAAGCCTAAGGACGATAATTCAAAAAATTTTATGATCGCTTGACTTAATCTTGTCAAGTGAATCCTTGCTATATGCAATAGTGGCCTTATTTTCCACCACTCAGTCCGAGACCTAGCAAATGCTAATAGTATTTTCCATGTTTCGAAATCCAAAGAGCATGGATCTCAAAACAAACCTAGACCTCATACTGCCCGACGCCCGAGCCTACAGCGCCACTGAGTGAAGCTTTTAACGATTTTATGCTCTTGTTGAAGTTTCTAAAGCTAGGGCGGTCATCCTTAGGATCGTATTTGTCAATTTTTTTTAAATTCCTGTTATGGGACTTTTGGCTCATAATGTTTAAACTTTAAATGAAATGAAATAGGTTTCCAAATTTCTAAAGGCCCCCCTCTCCCTCGCATGGGGGTCCAATTTTTTTCATGTTCTACTACTCGCTACTTCATTTGGGTGGTGGTTGTTGTTGTTGTATCAGTAAGTTGTACACTGTGGCGGCATCCTTTGCCGATGAAGTACTCCTTTGGGTTCATCTGGTACGTACGACCGTCTGCCATGGGATTACCACTTGGTTGGTGGCGGAAGGGAGCGTTCGGAGGCCTCATGTCCTACCCCAAAATAGAAAAAAAATTCCGGTTATGTTGTGCGTACTTTTTTAGTAAAAAATTGGCAGTCAAAAATTTGCAAGAGAGTAAGTACAGCTAATAGTCTCTTTTTGATATTTATTTGAATTAAACTGCTGGTTTTCACAAAAAACCTGAGGATGCAAATTGCTGTTATGAAAAAATCTCCAGTAAAATTGCACACATTTTTGGGTACGCGAAAACTTTTTATGGTTGCCGTTTTTTTTTGTGAATTCTAGTAAATTGACACAAAAACCAAAGCTGTCCAGAAACTATTCACAATAGAACATTTCGTTATAAACCAAACAGTCAAATTATAAGTTCGGCCCATATTGCTGTTTAAGTGAACTTTGCTTAACACCTAAGCAACATTTTTATGCCTAGAACATTTTGTCAAAAATTTTTATATTAAGAAAATTATGTCAAAATGGTTACATCTTTACCAAGTTTTACTTCTTCCCAAAATATCGCCAACATTTCTTAAGGTCCCTTCCATAATCATCAATTGTTGTTGTTGTTATCATCGTGTTCAATTCACAATTTCCTTTAATTTGATTATCATATTGCCCCTATTCGATGCCTTTTCATTTGGGTGAGAAAAGGGAGCGTTTGGGGGCCCAAGATCCGAGCACCAAAACGGACTTCATTTTCGTGACTTGAAGGGCATGCGACCAGCAACCTTGATAGCCCACCACGCTGAGTTGCCAAAAAACACCATTTCATTTTTTTTTTAATATTTTTTAGTTTGCGATATGCTGGTAAATTCTCGTAAATTGTCACAAAAATAAGAGCTGCCCATAAACAATCCACATAAGATCATTTTGTGATGCTTTAAACAGATGCATTATAAGTGTGGTCCATAATGCTGTTTAAGTGAAAGTCGATTATCAACACCTAAGCCAAATTCTATCGGTCATATCGATACAGACAAGAAGTACAGCCCCTATAGGAACCTTTAAACTTTTTTAGAAACAGGCGTAGCCAAGCGGCCTCTTTGAAATTTTTTCATTAAGCTTAAGAAGGTGCCTTGAATGGTATAGCACTCATTTAAATATGAGTGGTATCCCAGCTATACTTTAAAGCAATGTCTATGCCAATTTTGGATTTTTTTCTAAACACACTTTTTGATTTGGTTTTTTTTCGTTTTTCTGCCGGTTTATGGTGGTGGGTACCTAAATTTCGGATCGTTTTAACTTAACGTACTTTTCGTTATTTGTTTTTTATTTTAATTTTTTAAGTTTATGCAATTTTTCTATGTGTGCTATGTGTGTGAGTCCTTTATCTATTATTTACTTTCCTGCCCCACAATACCCCCTCTGCCCCACTCCATAAGGAACCTTTTTAAATTAAAACCATTTTTCCATTTTTATCAAAAATTTGTGTACATACATGCCTTTGCGCGCCCTGCGGAAACATTTTTTTCACCAGCAGCATGAATCACCTCCTCATGCACAAACCCAAGCTTTGGAAGGCCAAAAGTCAGCTGCCACCCCCAAAAACAGCACCAACAACAGCCAAGGGGAGGCGGTAAGGGCAGCAGCTGCAACACCTAAAGCCACTTTACTTTTGAATAATAAAAAATCCCAATTGAAAATGAAAACTAACCATAATATGATGATGCATGCCTCACCCGGTCATTTGAGTTCCCAATATAATAAGGCCAAATTGGAAAAGGTCTCGAAATTAACAACGACGATATTGGCCAACACCAACAGCTCTAAAACTAATTTCCCTGTTAAGAAATCCCCAGAGGTGTCAACCAAACAAGCATTTAATAAATTATTAGAATATGAAACCTCCTCAACCCCCTCCAACACACAGACCACCTTGGCAGCAACAGCAACGACTACAACTCCTTTTTCCATAAACAATGTAAGTAGCAATTTCCAGTCAAAACAACAGCAAAACACAGCTTTTAATGCAGCCCACAGCCAGAAAGAAACCCCCTACTTAAGCCAGGCTACAAGTTTAACAGCGACAGCTAGCGCTAACTCTAAGACTTCCTTAAAATTTCCTCAAAAAGCTTATAATACCACTACTACTACTACTACTACTCAGCATCACAATACAATTTTAAAGAGCAACCAATATTCTCATCACAACGTTAATAGCAGCCTGAATGATTTGTCGGCCAAGGCAAAAAAACAGCTCAGCATTAACCCGGCCAATGCCACCTCTCATCATCAAAATCAAACGAAAAAAGTGAATTTTCTAATACCAGAATGTGAAGAGAAATTAGAAAATAAAAAAGAAGATAGTACCTTTGCTGGCTTCTCAGGCTCGTCCATGTCTTCTCAAGCTTCCTGCTCTCCCACCTCAAACTCCTCTCCCTCCAATTCTATAGATGATAATAATCTTGATCTTAATCATCATCATCAAATGCCTAGAAAAGCCTATGGCAAAAAGTCTTTCTATCATCAAAGTCAAGTCAACTCTAAATCCTTGGTGCACTCTGCGGCTTTTGGCCACGACAAGTTGCTTAACAAGAATATTGTCTTCAATGGCACCTATCCCATTGATATGCCTTTGCAGACCAGATTTAACAATTATGATCCTGAAGCCAATTGTGGTGGCCTTGATGAGTTGTTATATGAGGCTTATATATCCTCCAATGAAGATTATGATGATGAAGAGGACGATGATGATGAGGATGACGATGATGTTGATAATGATGAGCAGGTTAATTTTCTTATGTATGAACCCAACAGTCAAGATTTAGAGTCGGAAAATTTGCCTTTTCTTCATCATCGGCAACAGCGGCGTCATAAAGCTTTGTCATCCTATGGTATTATAAGAGCACAAACCAACTCCAACCTCAACCCCTCAGCCTCAGCCTCAAACTCCCACCCCCAGCACAATCAAGTCCTGGCACAAAAAGCCCCCCAGGTATGGTCTATGCAAGAATTAATACATGATCGTTCCATACCTTTGAACTATAAGAAAATGTGTCATGAGGTTGAACATTCTTTGCAACAATTTGAAAAGTATATCGACTCAAAAAGTGGCTCATCGTATGACTCACACCAAAAGCAGCAAAATGTGGAACAACAAAAATCTCTAGCGCCTGAGGTCAAAACTTTCAATATAGATGATCCCATAGATTTTAAAAAGAACAAATAAAAATTATATATAAACATTTTAAGTAGTCATTAAGTGGTGTATTTACGAAGTATTTATATAAAGTGATGATGTTTACAAAAAAAAGATTTTTTGTCTAAATTAAGTCAACAACAAAAAAAAACCAACCGCACTTGGTTTATGTTTTTCTTTTGTTTTAAAGGTTTTTGTTTTGTTATTATTTTCTATTTGTTTATAATGTCATATACACATATTTTTTGTTAATTAAAAAGCATTTCTTATATCCTATGTGTTGTAATTGTTTCTGTGTGTGTGTCCCACTCACTTTTTGGGTAGAATTATTAGCTTTCAACAAAAATGAACTAATTAGTTGTGAATTTTAAAACACAGCTGGTAAGTTTTGGTTAATTAGAAGCTTTTAAACGATACAAAGCTAAGAGTATACTAATGATTTGCTTATTAATCTATAAGTTCATGAAATAGGAACAGTATAGCAAAAAATAGAAAAGAAAATCATTTTCCCCTAGGCGTTCCCATATCGTCGTTTGGGCTTCATAAACATTAAATTACCCACAAATATATGGAACAGTGTACAGTTTTTTTCAATTAACTATTGCCTAAAAAAAACGCATCTCAATCAGTCGGTAGTTCTTGAGTGTTAATATATTAAGAAAATTTATGTATTTTTTTTTATAAATTGTTGTTGTTATTTTTGTAAAGGATTTTTATATCTTCTTACATCATTCGTTTGTTAAGTGTCGTGCTCAATAAATTGAAATCTGGCAACTCTGAGATTTGAAGAGTAGCCATTTGTGTTGAACATTAACCCAAGTCAATCTCAATAGTTATAATTGTTTACAGTTATTGTGACCAGTGTTGCCTTTTTGCGACTAAATGCACAAGTAGCGAGCTTTTTGCGACATTTTTATCTCTGCCAATTTGCGACTTTTTGCTTTGTTCTACAACGAATAGCTCACAGCTATTCCGTGCCGGGTGCTTTGTACACCGAGGCGGCAGCCCTTGCTGATGAAGCATATAATCCGGTACATTCAACCGGATGCCATGGGATTGCCGGGTACGTGAAGTGGTATGGTGTTAACGGGAGGGCGATGAGTTTGAGCATCTCTACGAACAGTCAACTAGCAAGCATGTAAGAAGTAGATTAGCGCCCTATTTGAGAATGGCACGATCCGCATCGTTTGGCTGCCATGCCATTGCGGAGTAAGGGGGAACGAAAGGCAGAAGAATTGACCGGAGTGGAAAGAGCTGACATTAGTAAACTTGCTAGATGCAAAGCCCTTTCGGTCGACGCAGTCCTTGTAAAGGCGTGAGCGGTAAACGAGCTTGTAGCACTGTGCAACAGTAAAACGTTCGGTTAGGCGACAAAATTCTATGGGGAGATCTGGATTGTGAGAAAGGAAGTAAGAAGAAGATTGCCGCACCGGATAAGTAGGGAGCATGAAATTGAGAACAATTGGGGGTTTTGTGATTGTGATTTTGTGTGCACGGAATTCCTGACAAAGATTTTTTCGAGGTTACTTTTTAGTATTTAGAGCGCAAAACAAGCAGGTTACTTAGATGTATGCCCACTGTGGCATGGGGCGGATTAATATTCGCACCCTTTTTTCAACCTAACCGCTCGTCGCTGCAATTAATTTGAAGGTAGTCAACACAAAATCTTCAGCCGAACTGTTCACTACATAGACATGGGAAGTGCGTCGACAGTGGAATGTGAGAATTGGTGGTGTTAGAATTCCGACCATTTATAGCCAGCTTCTATGCTAGGTCATTTTATTAAAGTGCCAATGGCGACATTTGTGAGATATTAATCCATATTAAAACTTCTCCTCAAAGTGTGTCGGTTATAAAAAGGAGTTCCCCTATCATTGACCTTATATTTGAATTGGACAGTACTCATTGCTCTGTACAGTGGCACAGAAATGTCTAAAAACCCCATTCGAGAGTCACGGTTTGTACAAAACAGTTTTTCAGCAAAATATTGAATGTTGCTAAAATTGTTTTCTGCTATAATTAGTTGTACTATTGTTATAATTAGTTAAAATGTATTGAGCAAAATCATATCCTAACGTTACTGTCAGTTAACTGTGCTACTGTATGTGTTAATGAAATATTTGTGGTCAAGTTTGTAATTTTTACTATACAGTGCAGTGAAAATTCTATGGAAATTACATTTATCCAGTCTAGCAAAGTTCTTAATAGGCATCCAGTGCAAACTTATATAGTACATCCATACATAAATAATAAATAGATAAAGAATTTGAAGTTCGCACATAGACAACATGCCACATGCAGAATTCTGCTCTCAATGTCATGCTGTTTGCGTTGTTCACATTTTCTAAATATCCATTATTTTCTTTCCCGTGAAAGAAACTATGGCGTAATGCACGTATATAGAGTTTCGGCAATCTTAGCTTCCAATGCGTGTATCTTTCTTTGTTTTCTTTTTGCTTTAGATTTGTTTTTGTTTTTTTAATTTTAGGCAGAGCTGTTCGCTTTAAAGAAAAATAAAATTAATAACGACATTGCTGTAAATTTTTGAGAGAAGTTAGTTTTCTCTGTTATTTTTATGCTCTTTGGTACATTTGTCTAAAGAGTTGCCATGATAGGTTTTTTACAAATAAGTGTGGCCAACTGAAGAAATAGAACTATTGTGAATGACAGTGTAAAGTTTAAAGCAACGGAGACGAACACTTCGATACATGGTAGAGTGTATGACAAAATTTGTGTAACCAAACTATTAACTTGCTGTGCTGCTCAGAGATTTTCTTACATGAGGGCTCTCATTGTCTAAGCGAACATTTTACTAAATTTTAGCTTAAATAATTACATTTTAAAGAACATTTTTTTTGTATTTTTCTTAATATTTTAGTAATTCATTAGATTGGATCTTCAAAAATAACATATAAATTAAATTCCAATAATACTTTTTTTATAAGAATTCAATGAAAATCGAAAAAATAACTTAAAAAACATAAAAATAGTTTCAATATAACTAACTATTGGTTAAGTTTAGCTATAAGAATGAATTCTTCGCATAATTCAAATAAACTGTGTAAAAATTTTTGTTTTTTAACTTCTACTTCTATTTCTATAAACTTTTAATACTTTTCCCCCTATTCTCTATTATGACTTCTGTCAACTTCTCATATCAAAAGAAAAATTCAAGAGCCATTGCTTATCTCTATATTCAAAATTTCCTATTCCCCACATTATTTTTTCAATTTAAATTTATGATTTTGCAAAAAAAAACCTTAAAAATTTTGAACTTCCATTGTAAAATATTTAGAATGCAAGACCAACAATATCGATGCCAAAATCCAAAACCTACGATACAGATGATGAAAGTTCGGGCAAAAAGCAGCAAGCAATTGGTGGGGGCCAAAAATCAACAACGGGCAGTGAAGGTAAAATAATGCAACAACAAACAGCGCAAAAGAATAAGGAAAATAAAAAGTGAGTTTTTAAACTGTTGAGAGGTTTATCCTTTTTTATAATTTAAAAAATTTCCCTCTTAGTAATGCTGCTGGAAACCAAAATTCTGGCTGGTTTGGTGGCATTTGGAATAAGTTTTCCTTGAAACCCAAAAATCAAATGATTTTGCCTGATGATAAGAATCCCTCTATTGTCTGGGATCCTGAGAAAAAGAAATGGGTCAACACTGATGGTGATGAGCAAGAGGAGGAATCGTTTAAGCCTCCTCCCAAAATGGGTGATATGATGATGATGTCACAAGCAAATCTTGCGCCACCACAAAGTCAACCTCAACAGAATCAAATGCCAAGCTTCATGGATCCTCAACAACAACAGCAGCAACAATATGTGCCTACATCCCTACCTAATTCAGCGTCATCACCGAATCCCATGCAACAACAACAACAACAGCAAACATCAGCACAATCCAATGTGACGGCGGCGACGAATCCAAATGCCCCAGGACCTACGAAAACTCCCACATTACAGTCAAATATGTTTAAAATGCAAAGAAATCGAAGTAAGTTATAATCTAACTGTAAGTTTTATTTTAGTACTGGGGACACACAAGCCGTGAAGGACAAAAATAAAACGCAAAAATTCCATCCAGTGCAAGTCTATTTGTTTGACATCAGATAACAACACTAAACAAAAACAAAACAAATGCAAAACACATGCGAGCATCGAAGTCAAATAAAATTTATTACGATTTGTACACGTAATTGTATAAGTTATTGGTATATATTCTATTTTGCCATTCACAATAGAGGTATTTCTACAGGTGGCAACATCTAAATATGAAAAACATATCATGTTGTTGTTGGTGTTGTTGACAATCTTGAACACAGATGTATGTTCTACATAAGCTTGCACTGTTAATTTATCCAAAACTTTGTCGTAATGGATAGATGTAATTTCCATAAACTTTATGCTACACTGCACAATATAATACTTAAATAAAACAGTGCTATTATCGGGGAGGGTGTGTAGAAGTTGAGAAAGAGTATCGAGTCAAGTTCCTCAAAGCACTGTATGTAATCGGGTTTTTTCTAGAATTCACTTTCCCATGGAGTGACCCTGTTCATTGCCACGCGAGTAAAATGTCAATAAGTCATAAATTTTCATCATAAGAATTTTTTAGATAAAACTAATTTTACCAATAAAATTAACATTGGTTTTTTGTTAACGGGATAGTTACAAATTGTTTTTAGTAACAGTGATACTCAGAACACACCCGAATTATACACTTTATGGCTTCCGGCACGGGACCCTGTTCCCGGCGATCGGACTGGAACGAACTTGATCGCCACCTCCACATGAAAATGGGGCTACAACAACAACAACACTTCATGGCCACAGGGCAACGTTGACAAAAATCCACTTCTATATCACTATTTCTTTACCTCTTTACTGCCTATTCATTCTTTATTTTTAATTTTTTGTTTAATCTTTCTTTTTCGTTTTTAGCTTTAAAAAACGCTTACGTTGACGTTTTTAATCCCTCTGGTGCTCCTGTAAATAAGGCTGCTGAAAATGTTCTCGCTCCTGCTTTACCTCCTGCCGCAGTGCCTCAAAGTGGATTTTTCATACCAGGCGGCTCAGGGTCAACAGCTGGTGGTGTTAGTCAAGATAATAATGGCTATCAGCAGCAACAACAACCACAAGATGTAAGATAAAAGCAAATAAAAAAATTTCATAAAAAAATTTAATAAAATTTTAAGTTGAGAAAAAAAATTCTATAAAATACAATTGTTGACGAAATTTTTCACAATATTTTCTATAGAAATAAAATTTAACACATTTCTTTATAGAAATAAAATTTTAATGCCTTAGCGCTTCATTAGTTTGGTCACAAAAATTATTTCATTTTGTTGTTGGCTTTGACCAATGTGTTTTTTTTTTCTTGGTTCTATTTCAAAACAAAACAACAAAAACCCTTTTAAGATTCTTAGGATTTGTGCATGCTGCTACCATTGCACTGCTCACTAATTAGTGAGTAGGTGGAAGCATGTAAACTTTTGGTGGCATAGCAGTCTGACGAAGCCTCTGGCAAATGCCGAAATCGCGATCATTGCATTCCGCCCTTGATACATTTAACACACCACAAATGTTGAGACTCTGTAAAGTGTTTTTGTTGTTTTGTTTTGAAATAGCAGCAAGAAATAAAAACACATTGGTCTAAGCTGGTTAAAACAACAACAAAATGAAATCAAATTTTGACAAAATTTGTTATTTAATTGTTTGGATTTGTTGGAAATAATTTTTTTAACTTTTTTTTAAATAATACTTTTAAAAACAATTTCTTAAAAACAAAATTTCTAAAAAATCGTTTTTAAGTAATAAAATTTAAAAACAATTAATAGAATTAATATTTGAAAAAATTTTTAAAAAAATAAAATTTGAAAAATTTTTTATTACAATAAAATTTTGAAAATAATAAATTTAAAATAATTTTTTTAATAAAGCCTTTTAAAATAATATTTGAAAAAATTTTCATAAAAATAAAATTTTGCGAATGTTTTTTTTTTTGCAATAAAAAAATCAAAAACAAAACTTTTTTTTAAATTAAAAGTTGTAAATTTTTTAAAAATATTTTCTATAGAAATTGGCAATTTTTTAAAAAATCAAATTTTGTCGGTTGGGGAAAAATTTTGAAAATTTTTAAAATTAAAATAATAAAATTTAAACCAAACATTTGAAATATTTAAACACAATTGCCAACATTTTCCGTAAAATTTAATATTTTGGAACAATATATTCTTTTTAACAAAAATTGTAAAAAAAAAAAAATAAAAAAATTAAATTTCAAACAGTTTTAAGTTTTAAAAATAAATAAATAAAATTTTAGAAAAATTTGTCTAAAAACTAAATTTTGAATATTTATTTTAATATCGAATTACTTTTTTAATAATATTTAAAACTTATTGTTAAAGTAAAATTTGGACAAAATTTTAAATAATTAAAATGTTGAAAAATGGTTTGAAAAGAAATTGTAAAAAAAATAATCTAAAATAATTCTGAAAATTTAAATTTTTTTTTTTATAAAATTATTTTTTGATTTTTCAAGTTTTTTGCCTGTTAGGGCGAAGATTATTAAATTTTACAATTTTTGTTTGTTTCTCTTTCGAGACGAGCTCAATGATCGGAAATTGCAAATGGAAAATGAAAGCCAAAGATGGACCAAAAATTCGGCAGAGCCCGGCCAGGATTCGACCTGGGCACACGGGGCAACAGCGAGAGCCTTTGCCATTGTCTAGCGTTTGAAGCCATCAATACAACTTCCAACAGATGCACAGAATCATGTGAAGTACGGAAGAAGTGTAATAGCCATAGAAAAAAAGTCTGTCATTACACTTAAATACATGCATTGGGAAAAAGTACAGCTAATAGACGCGTTTTCGTAATTAATACGATTCAAATACAACATACCAGCGGATGGCCCGTGAAGCCATCACACCTAATATGGTTGAAACGTCTTCTAACCAAAGACGAAATGGGTCCCATAGTGTTTGGTTTGTGTTGCTATCTTTGGCTTTCCTTTTCCATTTGCAATCTCCGATCATTGAGCTCGTCTCGAAAAAGAAACAAACAAAAATTGTAAAATTATTTTTTTTTAATTTTTTTTTAAATAATTTTTTTTAATTTTTTTTTTAATAAAATTAATTTTTTTTTTAATTAAATTATTTTTTTTTTTAAATGAAATGAAATTATTTTTTTTTTAATAAAATTTAAAAATGCTTGTAAAAGTAATATTTGTAAAAACTATTTTTAGTTAATAAAATTAAAAAAAAATAATTACAATTAACAAATACAATAAAATTTAACAAATTTCTTTGTCTGAAAAATTGAATTTAAAAATTAAATAAAATTTTAATTTATTTAAATTAATTAGAAAAAATAAAATTTCAAAGAAATTTTTTATATAATAAAATTAAATAAATTTTATACAACAGATTTTTGAAAAAAAAATATGTTAAAAAATAAATATAAATAAACTTATGAAATGTAAAAAAAAATTAAAATTTCATAAAAAGAAAATTAAAAAAATAAAATAAAAAATATATAAAATAAAATAAAAATTCTAAATAAAGCAAATTTCTGAAAAATACAAAAAATTTTTTGAAAAAAAAATATGTTAAAAAATAAATATAAATAAATTTATGAAATTTAAAAAAAAAATTAAAAAAATTTTAAAAATTTCATAAAAAGAAAATTAAAAAATTTAAAAAATAAAGGGTGATTTTTTTGAGGTTAGGATTTTCATGCATTAGTATTTGACAGATCACGTGGGATTTCAGACATGGTGTCAAAGAGAAAGATGCTCAGTATGCTTTGACATTTCATCATGAATAGACTTACTAACGAGCAACGCTTGCAAATCATTGAATTTTATTACCAAAATCAGTGTTCGGTTCGAAATGTGTTCATTCACCGTAACGTTGCGTCCAACAGCATCTTTGAAAAAATACGGTCCAATGATTCCACCAGCGTACAAACCACACCAAACAGTGCAGTTTTCGGGATGCATGGGCAGTTCTTGAACGGCTTCTGGTTGCTCTTCACTCCAAATGCGTCAATTTTGCTTATTTACGTAGCCATTCAACCAGAAATGAGCCTCATCGCTGAACAAAATTTGTCAAAATTTGAACACATTTCGAACCGAACACTGATTTTGGTAATAAAATTCAATGATTTGCAAGCGTTGCTCGTTAGTAAGTCTATTCATGATGAAATGTCAAAGCATACTGAGCATCTTTCTCTTTGACACCATGTCTGAAATCCCATTTATATAAAATAAATAAAATGAAAATTCTAAATAAAGTAAAATTCTGAAAAATAAAATGAAAAAAAAAATTCTAAATAAAATAAAATTCTAATAAAATTAAATTTTAAATAAAATAAAACTCTAAATAAGAAAAAGACGGGCGGCTGCTTACATTCATCAACAGCCATCTTCCAACATCGAGATGACTTTTGGGGGCCACAGTCTTCCTTCAAGAGGCTGGGGACACGCATCCCTTGTTCGTAACTTTTTCAACATTGTCTCCCTTCGTCGGATGCTAAATGGTGTATGGATGCCTAGGGACGTCCCTCGCTCCTTCCCGATTGTTTTGCCTGTACGTCTTTTGCTGTTTCCCTTTTTGTGCCTTGGATAGCCTTTTCAGACATTTTGGCTATCTGTTTTTTTTTTTGTTCATTTTTTCGACTGTTGTACTATTGGTTGCCCAAAAAGTAATTGCGGATTTTTCATATAGTCGGAGTTGACAAATTTTTTCAACGGCTTGTGACTCTGTAATTGCATTCTTTCTTCTGTCAGTTATCAGCTGTTATTTTTAGCTTGCTTTAGAAAAAAAGTGTAAAAAAAAGTATATTTGATTAAAGTTCATTCTAAGTTTTATTAAAAATGCATTTACTTTCTTTTAAAAAATCTGCAATTACTTTTTGGGCAACCCAATATTTCATTGACATTGTCGTTGTTCGGAGTCCGAATTGGAAACTCCAGATATACACAAAGGTTGGGTGTGTATTACACTCTTCATCATTTGTTTGTTTGGCAACTGATAGTGCACTTGAAGCCTTACTCTCGCCTACAGGTATCAAGAAACCAAAAGCTGGAAAATGAGGTCCACGACTGAATCTCGTTTTTTCAATAAATTTGGGTTTACATGATTCCCTAAGGGGGCAAATGCGTCACTCCATTTCCGCTAAGGTATGCATTAAAAGAGTTAATGTAAAGCCTCTCTGCAATTCCATTTTTAAAATTTTTATGATTTTTTTATAAAAAATTTCCTATCGAAATAAAATATTGCCGAAAGTTGCCTATAGAAATAAAATTTAGTTAAAACTTTTCTATGCAATACACATTTACTAAAAATTTTCTACACAAATTATTGTATTTTGAGAAAAATTTAAAATAAAATTGTAATTTTTTTTTTTAAATTTATATAATTTTTTTTATATTTATCTTGTAATTAATCTTTTTTCCCTCTTCTCTCTCCCTTTCTTTTCATTATATTCTTTCTCTTTGCAGACGCCACAGTTTTACAATCCCAATCAATATGGGACCGGTACTGGTTATTAAAACAAAGGAGTTTTATAACATTTTGTTTGTTTGTTAAAGACTCTGATTTTTTTTTTATGTTTATGTGCAAATGCTTGTTTTAGTGGATGTCTGTCTAAGTTGTTTATAGTTTAAATATATTTATAACAAAAAAAGCTGAAGAAAAAGAAGAAAAAATAGAAAACGGAAACTAAACGATATAGCAAATTTATATATATTTAAATACATAATAATAGAAATGAAATAAAAACAAATGTTGAACGAAACTAAATAGAAACAAAAACCAATACCCTGAAAAACGTTAACGACAACAAAAAAAGCAAAACGAGAAAAAAAGACATACATGCATAGAAACGAATGAATGAAGAAAAAGAATAACAGATAGCAAAAAAAAAAAAGGAAACACATACATAAATTTTTAAGAAGTATAATAGTTAAGTGATGAATGAATGATAAAACAATGTATATGCAACAATCACAAAAACACAATTGGATTTTTTTTTTGAAGAAAAAAATTATTTTTTTTGTAATTATTTTAAAAATTTTTTTCAAACTAATTTTTATATTTTTTTATAAATTTTTATTTTAGATTTTTTTTAAATTTTAGAATTGAAAGAAATCTGAAAAATTTCTAACTAAAATTTACCTTTTTTAATTTTTTTTAAATTTGTTTAATTTTTTTAAGGTTTATACAAATTAAAAAAATCTAACAAATTTTGAATATTTTTTTTTTAAATTAAAAAAACTATTTTGCAAAAAAATATAATTAAAAAAAAAATTTTTAAAAAATTATAATTTTTGTTAACAAAACATTGGGACAAATTTTCGAGACGAGCTGAATGATCGAAGATGCAAATGGAAAAGGAAAGCCAAAGGTAGCAACACCCACCAACCACTATGGGACGCGTTTCGTCTTTGGTTAGAGGACTTTTCAACCATATTAGGTGTGATGGCTTCAAGGGCCCTGCGTTGGTATGTTGTATTTAAATCGTACTTAATTGCGAAAAAGCATCTATGATACAATTACCACATTAACCAAGCTCGGCAACCCTGCTTATTAGCTGTACCTTTTCCAATGCACTTTCTTCGGTACCACACATGATTTTGTGCATCTGTTGGAAGTTGTTTTGATGGCTTCGAACGCTAAGACAACGGCAATGGCCCTCGCCGTTGCTCCGTGGTCCCAGGTTCAAATTCTGGCCATGCTCTGCCGAATTTTTAATTTTTTAAGCCTTTTTGTCTGCTAGGGCGAGATTATTAAATTTTACAATTTTTGTTTGTTTCTCTTTCGAGACGAGCTGAATGATTGAAGATGCAAATGGAAAAGGAAAGTCAAAGGTAGAAACACACACCAACCACTATGGGGACAAATATTTCAAAATTTTTTTTTTTCGAAAATAGGGAAACATTTAATTTTTTAAATATAAATGAAAAAAATTTGTTAATTTTTTTAAGTTTTTCTGACTTTTTTTGAAGAATATAAATCTTTTTTCAAAAACCAAAAATGTTGAATATTTATTTTTTTTAAATGTTTCAAATTCTTTGCCTGTTAGGACGAAGATCACATACATTTCACAATTTTTGTTTGTCTATCTTTAGAGACGTCGGAGATTTGCTGGTTGATATGTTGTATTTATATCGTATTTATTCTAATACAAGGCCCTTGAAGCCATCACACCTAATATGGTTGAAAAGTCTTCTAACCAAAGACGAAACGCGTCCCATATTGGTTGGTGTTTATTGCGATCTCTGGCTTTCCTTTTCCATTTGCAAAGAAAATCTCCAACGTCTCGAAAGAGAAACAAGCAAAAATTTATATTAAATATTAATTTTTTTCCCAAACATTTTTTAAGGAAAAATTAAAAATGTTTTAAATATAAATGAACAAATTTAAAAAATATTTTTTTTGAAAAGTTTTTCAGACTTTTTGAAAGAAAATAAATTTTTTTCAAGAAAATGTTTTTTTTTCTATTTATTTTTTTCTCCTTTTTCAAAAGATTTACATTTTTTTTTGTATTTTGAAAAATTCTTTAAATTTTTTTTTTATTTTTGAAATATTTTTTAAAGCATTTTCGGGAAAATGTTAGATTTTTTCTTGAAAAAAGAATTAAGGCAGAAATTAAATGTAAAACTTAAAAGAATGTTTTAAAATTGTTTTTTAAATATAAATTTTTTTCAAACATTTTTTTTTTAATTTTTTTCAAACTTTTTTAAATTTTTTCCAAATATTTTTTGTATCTTTTTCCAAACATTTTTTTAAATGTTTTCCAAACTTTTTTAAATTTTTTCCAAATATTTTTTGTTTTTTTTTTCCAAACACTTTTTTTAATTATTATTATTATTTTTTTTTTTTTTTTTTTGAAAAAAAAAGAATCCTTCGAAACATTTTTAAACAATAAAAAAATTAAAGGTTTGAGTCCAAAATTATTTTTAAACAATAAAAAAATTAAAGGTTTGAGTTTAAAATTATTTTTTTTATTGTTTTTCAAAAATTAAATTTTTTTGATAAAATATAAAATTTTTTCTTGAAAACATTTTTTCAGACTAAAATTAAATTTGTTTCTTTAAAAATGTTTTAAATTTTTTCAATTTCAATTTTAAACAATAAAAGAATTAAAGGTTTGAGAACAAATTTTTTTTTATTGTTTTTCAAAAATTAAATTTTTTTTTGATAAAATATAAAATTTTTTCTTGAAGACATTTTTTTAGACTAAAATTAAAGTTGTTTCTTTAAAAATGTTTTGCATTTTTTTACATTTTTTCAACTTCAATTTTAAACAATCAAAAAATTAAAGTTTTGAGTTCAAAATTATTTTTTTATTGTTTTTCAAAAATTAATTTTTTTTATAAAATATAAAATTTTTTCTTGATAACATTTTTTCAGACTAAAATTAAATTTGTTTCTTTAAAAGTGTTTTGCATTTTTTCAATTTTATTTTTTAACACTAAAAAAATTAAGATTCAAGTTTTTTTATCTGTTTATTGAAAAAAACAAATTTTTCTTCAAAATTATTTTTTGTTATTGTTTTTTAAAACAAAATTTTTTTTAACAAAATATTAATTTTTTTTCTTGAAAACATTTTTTTAGACTAAAATTAGATTTGTTGCTTTAAAAAATGTTTTTATTCTTTTTTTACATTTTTTAATTTTTTCTTTTTTTTCATAATTTTTATTTATTATTTTTTTTAAATGAATGTTTTTCAAAACAATTTTAAATATTACAAGAAATTTAAAATTTATAGTATTTTTTTATCTTTGAATCTTGAAAACATTTTTTCGGACTAAAATTAGATTTGTTACTTTAAATAATGTTTTTAATCTTTTTTTACATCTTTTCATTTTTTTTTTTAATTTTTTTTAAATTTTTTTTTTATAATTTTTATTTATTTATTTATTTTTTTTGAAAAATATGAATGTTTTTCAAAACAATTTTAAATATTGCAAGAAATTTAAAATTTATAGTATTTATTGTCTGTTTTTGGGAACAAAAATTCTTTAAAAATCATTTTTGTTTTTGTTTTTGAAATAATTTTGTTTTTTTTATTTTTTTAACATTTTTTCCATTTATATTTATCTCTTTAATTTTACCTAATTTTCGAAAAAAAAATTTAATGCTTTTTATTTTTTGTTTTGTAAATTAGTATTTTAATTTTTTTTTCAAAAAAAATTTTTTTTTCCGGAAGAATTTGTTCATGTATTTTTAAATTTTCTTTTGCAAAAATAGTTTTTTAATTTTTTGAAAATAATGCAAAATTTGTTTTTTTTTTTTAATTTTTAAAAATCTTGAAAAAAAATCCATTAAAAAAAATTTTTGGATTTTTTTTAACTCGACCTTATTTATTCAATATTCTTGTTTTTAATTCAAGCTCGAGGTATTTCGATATTTTTTATTTCTATGAAATGCATTCTCAAGATATGCTGTATTTAAATGGGAAGCAAAACACAACAAAAACTTTATAGTTATGGGAGACAACGACTGTTGAAGACGTCGCATGACTATAAAGTTTTTGTTTGTGTTTTGTTAAAGAAAAGAGAAAGACCAGAAAGACATATTCATAAAAAAATTAAAAAAACAATTTTTTGAGAAAAGGATTTAAATTTTTTTTCCAAAATTTTGTTTTCAATTTTTTGTTTTGTTTTTTCTTTAAATTATTTTCGTACCTTTCAATTTTTTTTCTTTAAATTTTCCTATTGTTTTTATTTTTTTTTTTTTTGAGATTTTTTTTGTTGTATGTATGGTGTGTACAGAAAATCACAAAATAACTACTCTTGTAATTTTGAAATATTTGAAAAAGAAAATGTTTGTAGTAATTATACAATGACTAGTATACAATTTATAAATATTATTATTATTATTATTATATATATATAACCTAATTTTTATGATAACTATTATTTAAATACTATTATTAACAAGATGTAATATTTTGTGTGTGTGTATTTTTTCCAAACTTTTTGTTAAATAGTTTATTATTAGATGATTTATTGGTTTTCATTTTAAAATTTAGCCCCCATAAAGGAAAAACAATAGCAAAGATTTTTTTTTGTCAAAAACAAGAATAAGGGAATAAGGATTTTTTTTGGACATGTTATGTTCACCAAGATTAAAGAATAGCCAACTACCAATAAATGTTTTTATTTAAATGTTGATGATGAGAAAAATTGCACGGTTTGATTTCAAAATTTAATTTTGTTTATCACATTTTGCATTTCCCCCCGTTGTTTTGCTTTCTTTCCATAATGGCTGATAGTTTTAATTTTATGTTAAATTTTGTATAAATGTTTATATGTATGTTTAATTTTTTTTACAAATGCTATAGCTATTTAATTTTTACCATTTACTTGTTCTGCACAAGCATTGCTTTGTGATTTTTTGATTTGTTTGTTTTTCATAGAATATCAGCTGCTTTTAAAAAGTATTTTCTTTAAAAAAAAATCTTGTTAAAAATATTCCTCTGCATTTATCTTTTTTTTGTATATTAAAAATATTACAAAAATGCCCTTTTCTCTTCTTTATTATTTTTTTTAATTATCTCTTTTTTTATAAGTTTTTGTTCATTTAAATGACAAAAAAACCAGGTGCGGGTTATATTTCATTTAATTTTAGTCCTAAACAAACAAAAAAAAAATTCTGAAAAATAATGAAAATCTATTATAAAACAAAATACAAAATGTATAACTTGTTGTTTAATTTATATGTATTTTTGTTGTTGCAAAGAAAGCAAACAGCTCTATTTACAAGCACAAATGCGAGGGCAATAGGTTTGTATAAAGAAAAAAAAAATAATAAAATAACTTTGGCACAAAGTGATTTTTTGTACCATTTTTAAATGGATTTTTTTTTTTGTTAAAAAAAAAAAGTTTAAAAATTTGCTTTAATTTCATATCACTTTTCGAATTTGAATTTTTAAAGATAATATGGCCCAGATTTAATTTTGAAAAAAAAAATCGGTTTATTCTGTAAATAGAATTTCGTGAAAATTTAAAAAAATAAGAAAAATGTGGTGTCTAAATTGTTAAAGAAAATTTCGTTTAGTTATTTTTAAAAGGAAATTCATGTCGCAATAGATTTATTTCTGTGAGCATTTTAGAATTTTTGAACAAAGTTCCGACTTATGTGGAAAACTCTATTTGCGCTTTCTTTTTTCGGTCTTATTGAGATTCCATTGCAGGATTGTGATTTTTGGTGAAAAAATTGGTCAACATTTTAAACCTTTTTTTTTCTCAATTATTGACAGGAAATTTCCTTACGATTTTAAAAGTTGCTACATGTCCGCTGTGCATTGCTATACCTTAAAATTATTCTCGGGCGGACTATATGATTGTTTGCTGGTTCTATGGGGTGTGGAGCAGTCTCCCAAAAAACATGCTCCCGAATATTAAAACTCAAAGACTTACCATTTAAGCTCTATATTGGATTATGTCAGCTTAGGGGTTTTGTTAGGGTGGGCGGCCACCATATGATGCTAAATTTGTATGAGGTTTGGAGCAGCCCTCCAAAACTGGGCCCAATGACATTTCATTTAATGTCAGTTTAGAGGGTTTTTTTAGGTTGGACGGCCACAAAACGTGGCTAAATTTTTGGATCAGATTCGTATACTACTTTCAAGTGCTTTTAATTTAGTAGCCAATCAGCGTAATTGTCCGTTTTGGTTGAAATTTCCTTAATATTTTATTAGTTTCTAGTTGTCCACCTTAAAATGGCACCCGAACGGCCTATTGATCGCTTGGGAATTTTATGGGGGGTGGTACAGTCCCCCAAATACCTGTTCCCCAATATTAATAACCGATTTGTACTCTACTTCCATAGAGCTTTGAGTAAAGTTCCACATACTTATCCATGTCTTTTCAGAGAGTTTTTTTTGGGGAGTGGGGAGACAGCAGGACACTAGATTTGTACTCCATTCCCAAATACCTTCCATTTGAGACCCATACTAATCCATTCGGTCTGCTTGTCCGCTTGGGTGGTTTTTGGAGGCCTTCCCCTAAGAATGCTTGACCTCTCCACCACATCAGGGGCCGAATTACGCATACGTGATCGAAAGCGCTTTCGTATCGAATAAACTTTCATTTCGTGTTCAATGGATGTTATACCACTTTTACGCGCACTTTACTGTAACAGTTTTTATAAACCATTATCGATTTTAACATTTGCGTACCTAAATATTAAAAATTCTGTTTCAATAATAGAGAGATTTCGAACGGTTTTACTCGTTCCCGTATGCGGCAATTCGGCCCCAGATACTTTTTACATCAAACTCGTCCCAACTACCTTTTATTTGAGATTCATATTAAACCAAAGGTTCTACTGGTCCGTTTGGGTATTTTTTTTTTTTTGTGGGGGACTTTCCTCTAGATTGCTTTTGAGTTACCTTAAAAATGCAAAGAACATGTCGATTAATTTGGTATACCCATTGCCAAGATTTGGCGTTTTCGAAAATTCGAATAAAGGGGAGCATCCGCCCTATTCTCCATTCATATACCTATCTGTCATTCGAGACTTACATTGCTCAGATCGGTACATCAAAAATAAGAACAATGGAGTTTTTTGTGATAGGGAGACCCCCACCCACTTGATTCTAGACTTGGAAGCGAATATTAATTGTAATCTACTCTCCAATACCTTTTGTTTCCCATATTGTTCAGATCGGCTATATGTCCGTTCGGTTGGAGAATTTGGGGTGGATCGGCTACATGCACATTTGAGACCTATTCCTCTGGCATTTTTTTTTCAAATTTTGATATAAGATTCGTATTATACTTCAAAATTCCCTTCATTTGAGTCCCATAATGTGCCGATCGAACCACTTTTCTATTTGGGAGTGCTTTTGTGATAAGAGGTAGGACCGCCCCCTCTCTCCCTCGCATTTTTGGGCCAACACCGACCAAACAAACCAACAACCAAGATTTGCAATGATAACAAACTGGCTTAAAAAGTCCTTTGGAATGTATGGAACAATCGAAACCTTAAATTTGCATTACGGACAGATGGACGTACCAACAAAAGGACGTACGGACAGAAGGATTTACGGAAAGAATGACGTACGGACACATGAACGTACGGACAGAATCACATACTGAAAGAAGGACGGACAGACAGAAGAGCGTACGAGCAGAAGGACGTACGGACCATAAAATTGGCTTGCTACACCATCTAGATCTTAATTGGGTCAGAATATCACTCGTTCTCCCTGCTATGTCTTCTACATCATCTGCAATTGGTGGTGGGTGTCCAAGATTTCCAAGACAAAAGGACGTACGGACTGAAAGACAAACGTACAGAAGGGCTTATGACTGAAGGACGTACGGACGATAGGACGGACAGACAAAAGAACGAAAGTACGCGAAGATGAATGGACGGACTGACAGACTAAAAGTCGTACGGACAAAAAAACCAAAGGTCGCAAGGATGGATGGACAGAAGGACGTACGAATAAAAATTCGAAGGGCGTACGAACAATAAAATTAGTTTGCTACACCATCCAGATCTTAATTGAATCAGAGTAGCTCTGGTTCTCGCTGCTATGTCTTCTACGTCAGCTGCAATTGGTGGTGGGTGTCCAAGACATCCAAAACAGAAGGACGTACGAACAAGCGTACAGAAGGACATACGTACAGAATGACGTACAGACAGAAGGGCGTACGGACTGAAGTACGTACGGACAGACAAAAGAACGCGAGCATGGATGGATGGACGGATGGACAGAAGCGCGTACGGACAAAACAACGAAAAGTCACAAGGATGGATAGACAGAAGGACGTACGGATAAAAAGTTGAAGGGCGTACGGACAATAAAATTGGTTTGCTAGACCATTAAGATCTTAATTGGACCAGAGTAGTTCTTGTTCTCCCTATGCTATGTCTTCTACATCATCTGCAATTGGTGGTGGGTGTCCAAGACTTCCAAGACAGAAGGACGTACGGATAGAAGGACATACGTACAGAAGGACATACGTACAGAAGGACATACGTACAGCAGGACGTACGGACAGAAAGACGGACAGACAGAAGGGCGTACAGACAGAAGGTCTTACGTATTGAAGGACGTACGGACAAAAGGACGGATAGAATGGATAGAAGGACGTACGGACAATAAAATTGTTTTGCCAGATCTTAATTGGACCAGATAGCTCTGCTTCTCCCAGCTATTACTTCTACGTCATCTGCAATTGGCGGTGGGTATCCAAGACTTCTATTTGACTGATAAGATGATGTTGCATTGCATACAGTATCGTGGTGAATATTCTGTAGTCCTGTTCTTGTACATATATCCGGTTATGGAACAATTCGAATCATGCTTGATATAGCTGTTGGAGGTCATAGGTGAAATCATCGTGCAAAATTTCAGCCAATACGGACAAGAATTAAGCGCTCTAGAAGCTTAATAAGTTAAAACGGAAGATTTGGTTTATATGGGAGCTAGAGTAGGCTGTGGGCCGATTCATGTTAAATTTCAGCCAAGATTTGCCCTCTCTAGAGGCTGTGGTGGTAAAAACCGGAGATATGTTTATATGGAAGCTGTATTAAGTTATGGACCGATTCGGACCATACCATAGACAAAGGAAATGTATAGACTCTTCAAATTCGTTAAAAAAAAGCTCTAACAGATAGAAGAAATGTCAACTTCTCAATCGCTTTATGTGAGTGCGCAAGTAACAAAGGCAATATAAAACGGAGAACTTTTGAGTTGTGATTTATAGTTTTTTTTTATCTATGACCATTCTTGGTATAGCTGTTGAAAGTTATAATTAAAGTCCCTCTAGAGGCTTAAAAAATACTCGAAAATAAAATAATGAAAAAATCGGTTCATATGGAAGCTATAACCTGTTACAAAACGATTCAGATCACCCTGACAATCGTCATTAAAAATTCTGAGTCAGTACGGAAAAGAAATGCGCCTTAAGAAATAAAAAACGAAGATTTGTTTATGTAGGAGCTATATTAGGTCACGCACCGATTTGGACGATATTTTGAACAACTTTTCAAGATCATAGGGAATATTGTCGAACACAATTTCATTAAAATCGGATAAGAATTGCGCTCTCGAGAGGCTCAAGAAATATAATCGGGGATTCGGTTCATATGGCAGATCTATTTGGTTATGTACCGAATCGGATGGTACTTGGTAAAGATGTTCAAGGTCATTGGAGAAGGCTTCGTGAATAAATTCTGTTCAATCGGATTAAAATTGCGCTGTTTAGAGGCATAAGAAGTATATGCGGGACATCGGAGGTCGTGGACGAAGCCAAATCTAATAATAATTGCTCCCTCTAGAGGCTCAAGAAGTATAATCGGGAGATCGGTTTATATGGATACTACAATATATGTGGTTATCATCCGATTTCTACCATACTTGGCATAACTGTTGGAAATCATAGTTAAACACTACGTGCAAAATTTCAAACAAATATGATACAAATTGCGACCTCTAGAGACTCAAAAATTCAAATCGGACGATCAGTTATATGAACACTATATCAGGTTATAGACGGATTTGGACCATACTTGGCACGGCTTTTTGCAACACTGCGTGCAAATTTTCATCTCAATGGGTTAAAATCGTGCAAAGTTTCAGCCAAATCGGATAATAATTACGTCTTCTAGAGGCTCAATAAATGAAATCGGGAGTTCGGTTTATACGGCAGCTATATCTGTTTATGAACCGATTTCGACCATACTTGACACAGCTGTTTGCAACACTACATGCAAATTTTCATCTCAATGGGATACCATTTGCGACCTCTAGAGGAACAAAATGTGAAATCGGGTCATCAGTTTATGGACCGATTCAAACTATTGACTTTCTTTTAAAAATCCGCAATTACTTTTTGGGCAACCCAATATATTTGGCATTGAAAGTCATAGCAGAAGTCATTGTGCAAAATCGGATAAGAATGTGTCTTCTAGGGGCTCAAGAAGTATAATCGGGAGCTGGTTTATATGAAAGCTATATAAGGATAAGCACCGATTTGAATCATACTTGGCGTGAATTTTGTAAGTCACAATTTCAGTTTCTGTGTTAAATTTTAGCCAATTCGGGGAAAAATTGCGCCTTCTAGAAGATCAGATCGGCAGACATGGAACGATTTCATCCATTTACATTTCCAACCGACCTACATCGAGAATAAGTATTTGTGAAATTTTTCGGGCAACTTGCTTAACCCGTTCGAAAGCAATCGTTCTTTGATAGATGGAAGGACAGACGGACGAACATGATTAAATCGACTTAAAATGTCATAACAATGAGGAATAAACGTTATGGGGTCTCAGACCAGTAATTCCAGATGCTATAAATGGAGTAACGCACATTTTTTACTATGAATTAATTTTGTTTCAAATTTGATTGATTTTGATTTTTAAGTTCCCTTTCTACTTTTTTCTACTACATCATGATGCAAGAGCTATTTGTTTGTTCCTCCAACAAAAAGAACTATAAATTCCTGATATCGAACTAATTTTACAAAAAAATATCAAAAACAAAATTTTTATTAATAATAAAATTCATAAATAAAAATATGTTTATATATATTTCATATTAAAATAAAAAAAAAACATCATATGCCCATTCTTAAATTAAACATTCATATAAAATTTAGCAATTTTTTTTTAAATTTTGTTTCAGTCTTTTTACCCAAGTAAAAATATTTATTAAAGAATTAATTAAAAAAGCCTAAAAAGTTCTTGAAGACGGATTTAATAAATAAAATCATATGTGTATATTTATATATTTGAATGTAAAATAAAAATAAATTTAAAAAAAGAAATATACAAATTATAAAAATATTTGAATTTTTTTTTAATGAAAAAGGAAAGGGGATGGTTTTGTTTGCTAAATCAGATAATAAATCTTGATGGTTGTTGTTGTAGTCACATTTGCATGTGGAGGTGGCGATCCTCATCAAGCTCCTGTACAAGAGCAAGCTCGTTCCGGTCCAAAGGACCGATCGGCGCTGGAAAATGGTGGTCTTTGGTTATTTAAAGCCGCCAGTGACTCGCCTTGTTATATCATAGGCACTCAGTATTTATGCAAAAGTCGGTGCCGACCGTGCTCTCATTGAGATTCTTCACTCGTTACCGCTGATTATCCGTGATTGCGTCTGCAGCAACTCCGTATGCAGCATTCCACTATTTACAAGCTTCTCGTGCCAGCTATGAGCACCACACAGATCAGACCTCAAATTTCCTGTCTGTGTAGTGTTCACAGCTATCCCGTGCCAAAGTAATAATAATAATGGTAATAAATAGTAATGACAATATTGTTAGGGTTGTCTCTTAAGTCTTTTGTTTTTAAAATATTGGGTTGCCCAAAAAGTAATTGCGGATTTTTTAAAAGAAAGTAAATGCATTTTTAATAAAACTTAGAATGAACTTTAATCAAATATACTTTTTTTACACTTTTTTCCTAAAGCAAGCTAAAAGTAACAGCTGATAACTGACAGAAGAAAGAATGCAATTACAGAGTCACAAGCTGTGGAAAATTTTGTTAACACCGACTATATGAAAAATCCGCAATTACTTTTTGGGCAACCCAATAAAATTATTTCGATATTTTTTTTTTTTGAAGATTTTTTTATATATAATACATATTTGCTTTACAAGTTTTCCTTTTTCTAACCAGCAAAAAATAAATTTATTCCAAACTAAATAATATTTATTTATGTTCCAAAGTGCGTCATAATTAAAAATTAATTAATTAAATTAATTAATTAATTTATCGAAAATTATACTCAAACTGTTTCACAATTCACACAATTATCGTTGAAAAGAAGAAATTTCTTTAAAGGCATTCAAAGACTAAGGACACTTATATGAAAGACTTAAGACACAAACCTTCGGAATAGTCTGTGCTTTGAATAGTTCATGTTTGTGTCTTAAGTCTTTAGTGGTAAGCTTTAGCGTTTGTGTCTTAAGTCTTTAAAGTCAACTTTAATGTTTGTGTCTTAAATCTTTAAAGATGTGTTAAAGACAGCAAAAAAAAAATTAAATTAAAAAACAATTGAATTATTTTCTAAACAATGGTGATTTTTACAAAAACAAAGAGCAGTAAAAAACGAAAAAAACATTATTAAATAAAAACAAGTAAAAAGGCGTTAAGTTTGGCCGGGCCGAACTTTGGATACCCGCCACCTCGGGTATATATGTGAACAATCTTTAGTCAAAACCCAGTGAAAAATGCATACCTTATGCCCCATAGCAGCTATATAGACATATCAAACGATTTAGACCAAATGCATATAAGTACAAGTCATTGTTCAACCGAGAGATCGGTCTATATGGCAGCTATATCCAAATCTGGTTCGATGTGAGCCAAATTGAAGACCAACATCGAAGAGCCCAACAGACCTCACTGTCCCAAATTTCGGCGACATCGGACAATAAATGTGCTTTTTATGAGCCCAAAACCTTAAATCGAGAGATCGGTCTATATGGCAGCTATTGGGTTGCCCAAAAAGTAATTACGGATTTTTTAAAAGAAACTAAATGCATTTTTAATAAAACTTGGAATGAACTTGAATCAAATATACTTTTTTACACTTTTTTTCTAAAGCAAGCTAAAAGTAACAGCTGATAACTGACAGAAGAAAGAATGCAATTACAGAGTCACAAGCTGTGAACAAATTTGTCAACGCCGACTATATGAAAAATCCGCAATTACTTTTTGGGCAACCCAAAATATATCCAAATCTGAACCGATCAGTGCCAAATTGAAGAAAGACGTCGAAGGGCCTAAGGCAACTCACTAACCCAAATTTCAGCAAAATCGGATAAAAAATGCGGCTTTATTGGGCCTAAGACCCTAAATCTGAGGATCGGTCTATATGGCAGCTATATCCAAATCTGGACCGATCTGGGCCAAAATGACGGAAGATGTCGAAGGGCTCATTACAACTCACTGTCCTAAATTTCAGCAAAATCGAATAAGAAATGTGGCTTTTATGGGCCTAAGACCTTAAATCGGAGGATCGTTCTATATGGCAGCTATATCCAAATTTGGACCGATCTGGGCCAAATTGACTTAACCTGCTTATGGACAAAAAAAGAATCTGTGCAAAGTTTCAGCTCAATATCTCTATTTTTTAAGACTGTAGCGTGATTTCAACAGACAGACGGATAGACGGACGGACATGTTTTGGACTTAGATTAGATAAGGTTGGACAACGCTCGACTAGCTACCTCAGTTACTAATTGCTTGACGGACTCCATCGGGTCAATCGGGTACGTACAACTGGCTGTCATAGGATTGATTTGGACCATAATTGGCACGGTTGTTGCAAGTCATAATAAAACATAGCCAAATTTAACAAGAGTTGTGGCTTCCAGGGGCACAAAATGTCAAATCGGAAGGTTTGTTCTAGGGGTGCTGTATTAGACTTTACACCGATTTGAACTATATTTGGCACGGTTGTTGGAAGTCATAGTAAAACATTTTGTGCAAACCCGTGGCGCAGGGGAACGCTAAATGCCTGGGTTCGTATCCTGGCGATAACATCAACGAAAAGTTTTCAGCGGTGGTTATCGCCTCCTAATGCTGACGACATTTGTGAGGTACTGTGTCATGCATAGAAGCCTTGTTAAAACTTCTCTCCAAAAAGGTGTCGCATATTGCAACTGGCCTTTCCGACTCAGCTATAAAAAGGATTATAGCAAAATGCGTTTTGACAGTTGTGCGGGCGAAAAATCGAAATCGAATTTTGATGGAACCTTAGAGAGGCTTCTCTTAAAATAATTTTAAAATCATTTTTTTGAAACAACACCAAATCAAACGCTGTTTCCTATCAATATCAAAAAGGCGCCAATTTATGATTTGACTGCATGAAACAAAAAACCACAGGTGGTACAAGTAAAGACAACAGAAATGATACAGCGGCGCAATTGATTTCGGTAACACAAGGCATATGAAACACAAAAACTGTCCATTTTTGGTTATTATCATTGCACAAGAAGGTGTGGAGAAAATCCTAAGTTGCAGACAATATCTGCCAACCAGCCAAGCAGACAGAAAACCGGCAATCGAGCATAGCAGCACACAGATTGTGAAAAGGAGTTTCAATAATCAACAATAACGCCTTCAAGAAGGAACAATCAAAGGTAAAATCTAGGCGTAAGACGGCTATGGCGGCAATGGCAATTGATTGCCTTGACTATTTGATTGTTTCCAGACATACCGACAGACATGCATGCACAAATGGTTGCTTCAGAGGAAAAACGCTTAACATGTTAAAGGATAAGCCTCAATGGCCAAGCATATACATTTTGTGCGTGTCTGTCTATTCAGAACAATTGAAAATGGATGCCTATGTCAAATGAGGAAAATTTATGAAGGCATCTTAATGAGTTGCTACAAGCAGGTAGATTTTTCCAAGGATTAAAAACAACCATTGAATACTTTTCTATACTGATATTTGAAAAAAAGCAGCTAAGAATTGATAGCTCAGCAAATAGACATAAATTTCACCTGGCTTTGTGGCGGCTGGACATTGTTAAGTGACAAGTACCATGTTTGGTTTTTTTTGTCTATTGCCTTTGAAATCCTTCGTCATCTCAGATACTACAGCTAGACTAGTCTAGCCCAGTTGGAAGATAGATGTGACTGGAGAAAAGCATATTGGATTGTAAATTAAATGACCCTAAAACGCTGGTAGTGTAGTTCAAAGCATTTTACATTCGATAATATTTTTTCTTTAATGACTTTGTTAAAGTGTTGCTTTTATAGTGGGGCCCCACATCGAATCAATGTTTATAACTTTAAATTTCATTTAAAACAAAATTATGATAAATATCTTAGATTAATGGATATGAATAAGCAAAATTTGTTAAAGAAGTTGTATTGCCATTTTAAAAAGGACATAACCTAAAAAATCTTAACCAAGCTAACACAATAGTCTACAAGTCTTTCCTACTAGATAATGTATTAACCGAAGATTTTTACTAACGAAATTTCCTAAAAGAATTTTACGAAACTTTTAAAGTAGAAATTAAAAAAAAACTATTCATTATATACTAAAATACTGACAACTTTTTTAAAGTAACTTAAAATGATTGTAGCTCCTTAGATTTAGGTTGAACATTTTCTAAAGAAACTAAATTTTCTATTTTCTAAATATTTGTTTATTGAGATAAAGTGTTGATAAATTTTTCATAAAAATAAAAATAACCAAAAAAAAAAAAAATAACAAATAACAAATTTCAAAGAAATTTTATATAAAGGGTGATTTTTTTGAGGTTAGGATTTTCATGCATTAGTATTTGACAGATCACGTGGGATTTCAGACATGGTGTCAAAGAGAAAGATGCTCAGTATGCTTTGACATTTCATCATGAATAGACTTACTAACGAGCAACGCTTGCAAATCATTGAATTTTATTACCAAAATCAGTGTTCGGTTCGAAATGTGTTCATTCACCGTAACGTTGCGTCCAACAGCATCTTTGAAAAAATACGGTCCAATGATTCCACCAGCGTACAAACCACACCAAACAGTGCATTTTTCGGGATGCATGGGCAGTTCTTGAACGGCTTCTGGTTGCTCTTCACTCCAAATGCGGCAATTTTGCTTATTTACGTAGCCATTCAACCAGAAATGAGCCTCATCGCTGAACAAAATTTGTCAAAATTTGAACACATTTCGAACCGAACACTGATTTTGGTAATAAAATTCAATGATTTGCAAGCGTTGCTCGTTAGTAAGTCTATTCATGATGAAATGTCAAAGCATACTGAGCATCTTTCTCTTTGACACCATGTCTGAAATCCCACGTGATCTGTCAAATACTAATGCATGAAAATCCTAACCTCAAAAAAATCACCCTTTAGAAATAAAGTTGTTTTTCATACAATCGGATATTGTCCGGCTGCAGACCACACAATTCCTACTTATGAGTTTGGGTGGTAGCAAACGAAATCGCGATCTAGGAAACCAGTCAAATGCTATTGTATTACAAAGCAAAAACACATTTCCAAACTAACTTTAAAAACCAAGGGTTTTTTGGTTTCTATTTGTAATCGAAACAGATTTCGATTTTTTTACAATTTTTCGAATAATAATTACGCGATTTATAGTTTTTTTTTTGAAGAAAAAACATAGAAGTTGCACTGATCCAATTTTTTTTTTGCCATAATCTTCAATACTGTATATTCAATTCGAAAAATTTTTTCGCATCAAAAATTCAAAAATTTCATAAGGGGTTAGCCTTTGCTAAAAAAAATGCAAAAAAAATAAAATGTGAAATTTCACGTAATTTTGGTTATTGTTCGAATCGTTTTCGAATTTCGAACTGCGAAATGCTGGAAAATGATCGAAATTCGAAAAAATGAAGGAGTCACAGCGTTATTGACCTTGAAAATGACCTTGAATTTTTACGCCAAAATAGATTTGGTTTTTGCGATGTTTTTCATAGAAAACTTTACACTATTGCTTTATCCAGCACCACTACGGAAAGAGATTTTCCCTACGAATCCAACGGTGTCTGAAAAATTGTGAAGTTTGCAAAACTAAGGAAGTTACAGCAATTGCAAACTCACGTTGGTTTTTTTGAATTTTTTGGATATTAATTATGCGATTTTGAAGCAATACTCTAAAGTTTTCAAGGAAATAGGAAAGATTATTGCCTCGTCCAGCACCATTACAGAAAGGGATTTTCCTGAAGAATCCAACGGTGTCCTCAGAATTTTGAAATTCGCAAAACTAACAATGTTACAGCAATTTCGAACTCACCTTTATTTTTTTACGATTTTTCGAATACTAATTATGCGATTTTGAGCTTGTTTTTTGAAGAAAAAACATAAGAGTTGCACTTATCCAGTTTTTTTGCCATAATCTTCAATACTGTATACTCAACTCGAAAAATTTTTTCACATCAAAAATTAAAAAATTTCATAAGGGGTAGCCTTTGCTAAAAAAATGCAAAAAAAAATAAAATGTGAAATTTCACGTAATTTTGGTTATTGTTCGAATCGTTTTCGAATTTCGAACTGCGGAATGCTGGAAAATGATCGAAATTCGAAAAAATGAAGGAGTTACAGCGTTATTGACCTTGAAAATGACCTTGAATTTTTACGCCAAAATAGAATGGGTTTTTGCGATGTTTTTCATAGAAAACTTTACACTATTGCTTCATCCAGCACCACTACGGAAAGAGATTTTCCCCACGAATCCAACGGTGTCTGAAAAATTGTGAAGTTTGCAAAACTAAGGAAGTTACAGCAATTGCAAACTCACGTTGGTTTTTTTTGAATTTTTTGGATATTAATTATGCGATTTTGAAGCAATACTCTAAAGTTTTCAAGCAAATAGGAAAGACTATTGCTTCGTCCAGCACCATTACAGAAAGGGATTTTCCTGACGAATCCAACGGTGTCCTCAGAATTTTGAAATTCGCAAAACTAACAATGTTACAGCAATTTCAAACTCACCTCGATTTTTTTACCATTTTTCCAATATTAATTATGCGATTTTGAGCTTATTTTTTGGAGAAAAACATGGGACTTGCACTAATCCGATTTTTTTGCAATAATCTACAATACTGTATACTCAACTCGAAAAATTTTTTCGCATCAAAAATTGAAAATTTTCATAAGGGGTTAGCCTTTGCTAAAAAAATGCAAAAAAAATAAAATGTGAAATTTCACGTAATTCTGTTTATTGTTCGAATCGTTTTCGAATTTCGAACTGCGGAATGCTGGAAAATGATCGAAATTCGAAAAAATGAAGGAGTCACAGCGTTATTGACCTTGAAAATGACCTTGAATTTTTACGCCAAAATAGATTTGTTTTTTGCGATGTTTTTCATAGAAAACTTTACACTATTGCTTTATCCAGCACCACTACGGAAAGAGATTTTCCCTACGAATCCAACGGTGTCCGAAAAATTGTGAAGTTTGCAAACCTAATGAAGTGACAGCAACTGCAAACTCACATTGGTTTTTTTGAATTATTTGTTTATGATTACTACGATTATTATGCGTTTTTGAAGCAATACTCTAAAGTTTTCAAGGAAATGGGAAAGAGTATTGCGTCGTCCAGCACCATTACAGAAAGGGATTTTCCTGACGAATCCAATGGTGTCCTCAGAATTTTGAAATTCGCAAAACTAACAATGTTACAGCAATTTCAAACTCACCTCGATTTTTTTACCATTTTTCCAATATTAATTATGCGATTTTGAGCTTATTTTTTGGAGAAAAACATGGGACTTGCACTAATCCGATTTTTTTGCAATATTCTACAATACTGTATACTCAACTCGAAAAATTTTTTCGCATCAAAAATTGAAAAATTTCCTTTGGTAAAAAAATGCAAAAAAAATAAATTGCGAAATTTTACGTAATTTTGTTTATTCTACGAATCGTTTTCGAATTTCAAACTGCGGAATGCTGGAAAATTATCGAAATTCGAAAAAATGGGGGAGTTACAGCGTTTTTGACCATGATTTTTTACGCCAAAATAGATTTGGTTTTTGCGATGTTATTCATAGAATACTTTACACTATTCCTTCATCCAGCACCACTACATAAAGAGATTTTCCCCACGAATCCAACGGTGTCTGAATAATTGTGTAGTTAGCAAAACTAAGGAAGTTACAGCAATTGCAAACTCACCTTGGTTTTTTTTGAATTTTTTGGATATTAATTATGCGATTTTGAAGCAATACTCTAAAGATTTCAAGGAAATAGGAAAGAGTATTGCTTCGTTCAGCACCATTACCGAAAGGGATTTTCTTGACGAATCCAACGGCGTCCTCAGAATTTTGAAATTCGCAAAACTAACAATGTTACAGCAATTTCAAACTCACCTCGATTTTTTACCATTTTTCCAATATTAATTATGCGATTTTGAGCTTGTTTTTTGGAGAAAAACATGGGACTTGCACTAATCCGATTTTTTTGCCATAATCTTCAATACTGTATACTCAACTCAAAAAATTTTTTCGCATCAAAAATTGAGAAATTTCATAAGGGGTTAGTTAGCCTTTGCTAAAAAAATGCAAAAAAAATAAAATGTGAAATTTTACGTAATTTTGTTTATTGTACGAATCGTTTTCGAATTTCGAACTGCGGAATGCTGGAAAATTATCGAAATTCGAAAAAATGAAGGAGTTACAGCCGTTTTTGACCTTTAAAATGCCCTTGAATTTTTACGCCAAAATAGATTTGGTTTTTGCGATGTTTTTCATAGAAAACTTTACACTTTTCCTTGATCCAGCACCACAACAGAAAGAGATTTTCCCCACAAATCCAACGGTGTCTGAAAAATTGTGAAGTTTGCAAAACTAAGGAAGTTACAGCAATTGCAAACTCACGTTGGTTTTTTTGAATTTTTTTGGATATTAATTATGCGATTTTGAAGCAATACTCTAAAGTTTTCAAGGAAATAGGAAAGAGAATTGCGTCGTCCAGCACCATTACAGAAAGGGATTTTCTTCACGAATCCAACGGTGTCCTCAGAAGATTTGAGATTTAAACTCACCTCGGTTATTTTTTGCATTTTTCTTATGCTTAACTCTGCGACATTGTGCCCCCTGCTGCTTTTCTAGAATTCTAATCCTATTGAAAATAATTTATTCGAAAGTTAGAGGTTCCACAGGAATGACTTAAATTGCTTGTAGCTCCTTAACTAATGTCATCTCTTTAAAGTCAAGCCTCTTAAGCAAACATTTCTTGTTTTGATTATTTTACTCTTATGTCGACTTTGCTTGACTTGTAAAATTAAGATTTTTTTACTTTAAACCCCTGTTTTGTATTGTCGTAAAAAATCAAAGATAGTGCTTTATAACGTTTTTATAGGAAAACTATATAGCATACACGCAATAATTTTCTACAAAAGTTGTAAACTCTATTGGGTCTATAGTTTGGCATTTTCATTTCAAATTTTAAACCAAAGCCACTAATAACACGACATAAATGTTATATCAAATGTTAATTAATGTTATTCCAAAAAGGGGTAGGTTGAGTGAGGTAGTGGCAGAGAGAGAGAGGGAAGTCGTAAGAAACCATACCATGTGACTTTGGCCTGCCACTAGACATACCCATAGCTGAACAAAACGATTTATTCACCAACTGGGCAAGTTTTGTAATTTATCCTTTGGCTGGCCATGAAGGCAAAAGAAGGGGATGAAAGGGGAAGAAAGACAGACATACCAACATTCTCACTATGTGTATAAAACAAAAGAGATTGTTGAATGAGAAAGACAGACACACAATGTATATAGCAATAAGGATTATTATTAGTTTTAAAGTGATTTAAAACTTGAAACGAAATAGTAATTTGTAATGAAAAACTTTAATATTATCCTGCCGAAGGCTTTGCCGTTTAAAAGGATGTTACACATAAACCAAAAGGATATAATAACTTCAATAAATACTAAAGTTTATGTCCCAGTTACTGCTGCCCACATAAATTTCAAGCTGTGAAAATGTATTGTCTTCAAAGAAGGCCAGAATGTGTGTTACCCTGCAGTGTGGTGGGCTAATAAGAAGCACCTGATGTTTTAAATGGGGTTTCTTAGTTTCAAAACTTCAATTTAAAGTTTTAAATTTAACTTAAAATGTTATTAGATTCTTAGGTTTGAGTTTAGTTTGAATGGATAGTACACCATCAATGTAAATTCAGTCGAAGTTTAATGTGATTCCATTATGATTTGGTGTCACCCGTAGCGCAAAGGTTAGCCCGTCCATCTATGGCGCTAAACGCCTGAATTCGAATCCTGGTGAGAGCATCAGCGGTGGCTACCTCTCCTAATGATGGCGGAATTTGTGAAGAACTATGCTATGTACAACTCTCCCCACCGGGGTGTCACATTGCGGTAACTACATGCTGGCTAAGCAATGAGGTTCAGCGCTACAAGAGAGAACCTCTAGATCAAGCGGGTCCAGACAACATTCATGCAGACACGGTAGCAGATGCGGCAAATAGCTACCGGGTGAATGTAGTTCTTGGAGAACGACAGCCTCCCAGTGCACCTGAAGAAATTGACCTCTCCCGGGCAAACCAGAGTAGTTCTGGCTCAATTACGTTCCGGCAGATGCAGCCGCCTCAAATACTACAGAGCAAGGATTGATGCCGACGTGCAAGATGTGACCAGGGACCACACGTCACCTGTTTAACTGCCCAGCCAGACCCGCTCGACTCAGATCCTTCTGGACGCACCCCATCTTAGTCGCAGAGTTCTGGGATCTGGACACTCAACAGAATCAAGCAGACGAAAGATAGAACACAACAAACTGCCACAACAACAACTCGTCTATAAAAAGGAGGTTCCTTATCATTGAGCTGAAACAAGAATAGGATAGCACGCATTGATATGTGAGAAGTTTACCCTGTTCTTTAATGGTCTGTTCATAGGCAAATTTGTTTTGATTCCATAATGAAAAGTATAAGTGAAAACTATATTGTCTGATCTAGAGTTCCTAGTGATCCTAGTTCATATCTAGAGATAGGAGAAAGAAAGAAAAGCATAGGGTAGGGTAAAAAAGGGCAGTATAGAGAATGCATTAAAAGTTCATGCTGTGAAAACGTATTGTCTTCAAAGAAGTTTACGATGTATATTTCCCTGCATCGTGAAGTATATTTCCCTGCTTTGAATGGATTTTTAAATTTAACTTAAAATGTTTGTAGCTCCTTAGGTTTAGATTTACTTCCAATAGTTAGCCCACCATCAAGTTGAGTTCACTCAGAGGCCAATTTGGAACATTTTGATTCGCCCGGGAGAAGAAGTAAATGTGAAAAAGTAAATAGTTTTGATCTCGTAGATCATATCAGAAGAAGACTGAAGAAAGAAAGGGAGGTGATAGGGTTTAAAAGAAGAGATCAGTGAAGAAAAGAAAGATGTACATAGATTTAAAGTAGATATGACCTGCTGCGTGGTGGACTTCGTGGCATCCATTGTGAAACTTCTGGAACAGGAGAAGGAAGATGGATTCTAGTTCCTACCGTTGTACCATTCAGATAGCTTTAAGAAGTCCAACAACTTGCGAATTTTCACATCTGCAAATTTTGTCCTTTCGCTCGAGAAACATTTAAAAATTTCCGCCGCTATTCCGAAAGCAGAATAGAATATCAAATCTAAATAAGAAAAGTCCTCATAATAAACAATGTCCAGA